>NC_092158.1:86840231-86997731 GCF_045791955.1 Oncorhynchus clarkii lewisi
TAACTACTAACTTCAAAGTGGGCACAACACAGGAGGAGGAGCAGGGGAGGAGGACAGGAGGACGAGCAGGGCAGGAGGAGACAGACAGAAGGACAGAAGCAGGAGGACAGGAGGAGGAGCAGGCCAGGAGGACAGGAGGAGGAGCAGGAGGACAGGAAGAGGAGCAGGCCAGGAGGACAGGAGCAGGCCAGGAGGACAGGAGGAGGCAGGACAGGAAGGAGGCAGGCAAGGACAGGAGGAGCAGGAGGACAGAAGAGGAGCGACAGGAGGGCAGGGAGGAGCAGGAGACGAGGAGCAGGCCAGGGGGACAGGAGCAGGAGGACAGGAGGAGGAGCAGGAGGACAGGAGGAGGAGCAGGAGGACAGGAAGAGGAGCAGGCCAGGGGGACAGGAGCAGGAGGACAGGAGGAGGAGCAGGAGGACAGGAGGAGGAGCAGGCCAGGAGGACAGGAGGAGGAGGAGGAGGGGCAGGTAGGCAGGAAGAAGAGCAGGAGGACAGGAGGTTAAGCAGGACAGTAGGGTTAGTGGAGCTGAGCACTTTCAATCTGCATTAGTGTAACATATATTTAGTCAAATTCAAAACATACCTTGGTACAAAAATTGTTTCCCTCAAAGATGCACAATGGCACAGCAACACCGCAAAAACTCTACACAGGACCTACATGTGACAAAAGCACTCATCTGCATCAGTCTAAGGGATGTTTTCATCCATTCTGACATGGGAAACAATGATCAACACTATGGTTCCTACCCTGTCTGGTTATTAGGGTGCAACTCCATTACTACTGTCCATGGAACGTGGTCTATGAAGGTCAAAGGCCTGACTACATGGAACCGTGGTCTATGAAGGTCAAAGGCCTGACTACATGGAACGTGGTCTATGAAGGTCAAAGGCCTGACTACATGGAACGTGGTCTAGAAAGGTCAAATGCCTGACTACATGGAACGTGGTCTAGAAAGGTCAAAGGCCTGACTACATGGAATGTGGTCTAGAAAGGTCAAAGGCCTGACTACATGGAACGTGGTCTAGAAAGGTCAAAGGCCTGACTACATGGAACGTGGTCTATGAAGGTCAAAGGCCTGACTACATGGAACGTGGTCTATGAAGGTCAAAGGCCTGACTACATGAACATGGTCTATGAAGGTCAAAGGCCTGACTACATGGAACGTGGTCTATGAAGGTCAAAGGCCTGACTACATGGAACGTGGTCTATGAAGGTAAAAGGCCTGACTACATGGAACATGGTCTATGAAGGTAAAAGGCCTGACTACATGGAACATGGTCTATGACTTCATGTTGTCCCCAGTGATCACACATGAATGCTTTTTTCATGTTGTCAGTGATCAGTGTAGTGGTGGCTCATTGTGTTGGCTGGTGGGCAGGAAGGACGTGGAATGGGTAGGTGTGTGTGTGTGTGTGTGTGTGTGTGTGTGTGCGTGCGTGCGTGCGTGAGAGAGCGTCGCTCTCCACACTCAGAGAAAGAAAGCATCCTGGCTCCTATCCTCCATCCCACAAGGTTTTCCACGATATGAGAGAGAACCATCACTCACCAGAACTCTGATGTTCTGCCAAGGAGAGATCACCTCTACCGCCACCCACTATGCAGCAGAGAAAGACAAACAGACAGACAGAGTTGGAGAGAGAGAGAGAGCCACTGAGAGATGCTGTAGAGATTACAACATGGTACGTGGTTAGTTGTATTTAATTGAATGCATGAGAAGTATGGCTACTTTTGGTCTCTTTCTCTGCTCGACCACAGGAAGACTAATATCAGCAGACACTGATGTTTTCTGTTTGGAGGATAACATTAGGAGAAACTATCAGAACCTACAGATACAACTGAAGGGGATGACAACAGAATAGAACAAAGCAGATCAGAGCTGAACAGAACATAACAGAGAAGAACAGAACAGAGAAGAACAGAACAACGCAGAACAGAACAGAGCAGAACAGAACAGAGAAGAACAGAACAGAGCAGAACAGAACATAATAGACCAGAACAGAGCAGAACAGAACAGAGAAGAACAGAACAGAGCAGAACAGAACATAATAGACCAGAACAGAGCAGAACAGAACAAAAGCAGATCAGAGCAGAACAGAACAGAGAAGAACAGAGCAGAACAGAGAAGAACAGAACAGAGTAGAACAGAACAGAGAAGAACGGAGCAGAACAGAGAAGAACAGAGCAGAGCAGAACAGAACAGAGAAGAACAGAACAATGCAGAACAGAACAGAGCAGAACATAGCAGAACAGAACAGAGAAGAACAGAACAGAGCAGAACAGAACAGAACAGAGCAGAACAGAACAGAGCAGAACATAACAGAGCAGAACAGAACAGAGAAGAACAGAACAGAGCAGAACAGAACAAAAGCAGATCAGAGCAGAACAGAACAGAGAAGAACAGAGAAGAACAGAGCAGAACAGAACAGAGCAGAACAGAGCAGAACAGAACAGAGCAGAACAGAGCAGAACAGAACAGAGAAGAACAGATCAGAGAAGAACAGAACAACGCAGAACAGAACAGAGCAGAACATAGCAGAACAGAACAGAGAAGAACAGAACAGAGCAGAACAGAACAGAATAGACCAGAACAGAGCAGAACAGAACAAAAGCAGATCAGAGCAGAACAGAACAGAGAAGAACAGAGCAGAACAGAGAAGAACAGAACAGAGTAGAACAGAACAGAGAAGAACAGAGCAGAACAGAACAGAGCAGAACAGAGCAGAACAGAACAGAGAAGAACAGATCAGAGAAGAACAGAACAACGCAGAACAGAACAGAGCAGAACATAGCAGAACAGAACAGAGAAGAACAGAACAGAGCAGAACAGAACAGAATAGACCAGAACAGAGCAGAACAGAACAAAAGCAGATCAGAGCAGAACAGAACAGAGAAGAACAGAGCAGAACAGAGAAGAACAGAACAGAGTAGAACAGAACAGAGAAGAACAGAGCAGAACAGAACAGAGCAGAACAGAGCAGAACAGAACAGAGAAGAACAGATCAGAGAAGAACAGAACAACGCAGAGCAGAACATAGCAGAACAGAACAGAGAAGAACAGAACAGAGCAGAACAGAACAGAATAGACCAGAACAGAGCAGAACAGAACAAAAGCAGATCAGAGCAGAACAGAACAGAGAAGAACAGAGCAGAACAGAGAAGAACAGAACAGAGTAGAACAGAACAGAGAAGAACAGAGCAGAACAGAGAAGAACAGAGCAGAGCAGTGATAGCTGTGATGATGTCACAGACCAAAACAGCTAGATGCTGAGGGACAGCATGACATATTGACTTCTATACCAACCTACTGAGAGAGGATGCTGAGAGGATGCTGAGGGACAGCATTACATACTGACTTCTATACCAACCTACTGATAGAGGATGCTGAGAGGATGCTGAGAGGGACAGCATTACATACTGACTTCTATACCAACCTACTGATAGAGGATGCTGAGAGGATGCTGAGGGACAGCATTACATACTGACTTCTATACCAACCTACTGAGAGAGGATGCTGAGAGGATGCTGAGGGACAGCATTACATACTGACTTCTATACCAACCTACTGAGAGGATGCTGAGAGGATGCTGAGGGACAGCATTACATACTGACTTCTATACCAACCTACTGATAGAGGATGCTGAGAGGATGCTGAGAGGGACAGCATTACATACTGACTTCTATACCAACCTACTGATAGAGGATGCTGAGAGGATGCTGAGAGGGACAGCATTACATACTGACTTCTATACCAACCTACTGATAGAGGATGCTGAGAGGATGCTGAGAGGGACAGCATTACATACTGACTTCTATACCAACCTACTGATAGAGGATGCTGAGAGGATGCTGAGAGGGACAGCATTACATACTGACTTCTATACCAACCTACTGATAGAGGATGCTGAGAGGATGCTGAGAGGGACAGCATTACATACTGACTTCTATACCAACCTACTGAGAGAGGATGCTGAGGGACAGAATTACTTACTGACTTCTATACTTACCTACTGAGAGAGGATGCTGAGAGGATGCTGAGGGACAGCATGACATATTGACTTCTATACCAACCTACTGAGAGAGGATGCTGAGAGGATGCTGAGAGGGACAGCATTACATACTGACTTCTATACCAACCTACTGATAGAGGATGCTGAGAGGATGCTGAGAGGGACAGCATTACATACTGACTTCTATACCAACCTACTGATAGAGGATGCTGAGAGGATGCTGAGGGACAGCATTACATACTGACTTCTATACTTACCTACTGAGAGGATGCTGAGAGGATGCTGAGAGGATGCTGAGGGACAGCATGACATATTGACTTCTATACCAACCTACTGAGAGAGGATGCTGAGGGACAGCATTACATACTGACTTCTATACTTACCTACTGAGAGAGGATGCTGAGGGACAGCATTATATACTGACTTCTATACCAACCTACTGAGAGAGGATGCTGAGAGGATGCTGAGAGGGACAGCATTACATACTGACTTCTATACCAACCTACTGAGAGAGGATGCTGAGGGACAGCATTACATACTGACTTCTATACTTACCTACTGAGAGAGGATATTGAGAGGATGCTGAGAGGATGCTGAGGGACAGCATGACATATTGACTTCTATACCAACCTACTGAGAGAGGATGCTGAGAGGATGCTGAGGGACAGCATTACTTACTGGCTTCTATACCAACCTACTGAGAGAGGATGCTGAGGGACAGCAATACATATTGACTTCTATACCAACCTACTGAGAGAGGATGCTGAGGGACAGCATTATATACTGACTTCTATACCAACCTACTGAGAGGATGCTGAGAGGATGCTGAGGGACAGCATGACATATTGACTTCTATACCAACCTACTGAGAGAGGATGCTGAGAGGATGCTGAGGGACAGCATTACATACTGACTTCTATACCAACCTACTGATAGAGGATGCTGAGAGGATGCTGAGAGGGACAGCATTACATACTGACTTCTATACCAACCTACTGATAGAGGATGCTGAGAGGATGCTGAGGGACAGCATTACATACTGACTTCTATACCAACCTACTGAGAGAGGATGCTGAGAGGATGCTGAGGGACAGCATTACATACTGACTTCTATACCAACCTACTGAGAGGATGCTGAGAGGATGCTGAGGGACAGCATTACATACTGACTTCTATACCAACCTACTGATAGAGGATGCTGAGAGGATGCTGAGAGGGACAGCATTACATACTGACTTCTATACCAACCTACTGATAGAGGATGCTGAGAGGATGCTGAGAGGGACAGCATTACATACTGACTTCTATACCAACCTACTGATAGAGGATGCTGAGAGGATGCTGAGAGGGACAGCATTACATACTGACTTCTATACCAACCTACTGATAGAGGATGCTGAGAGGATGCTGAGAGGGACAGCATTACATACTGACTTCTATACCAACCTACTGATAGAGGATGCTGAGAGGATGCTGAGAGGGACAGCATTACATACTGACTTCTATACCAACCTACTGAGAGAGGATGCTGAGGGACAGAATTACTTACTGACTTCTATACTTACCTACTGAGAGAGGATGCTGAGAGGATGCTGAGGGACAGCATGACATATTGACTTCTATACCAACCTACTGAGAGAGGATGCTGAGAGGATGCTGAGAGGGACAGCATTACATACTGACTTCTATACCAACCTACTGATAGAGGATGCTGAGAGGATGCTGAGAGGGACAGCATTACATACTGACTTCTATACCAACCTACTGATAGAGGATGCTGAGAGGATGCTGAGGGACAGCATTACATACTGACTTCTATACTTACCTACTGAGAGGATGCTGAGAGGATGCTGAGAGGATGCTGAGGGACAGCATGACATATTGACTTCTATACCAACCTACTGAGAGAGGATGCTGAGGGACAGCATTACATACTGACTTCTATACTTACCTACTGAGAGAGGATGCTGAGGGACAGCATTATATACTGACTTCTATACCAACCTACTGAGAGAGGATGCTGAGAGGATGCTGAGAGGGACAGCATTACATACTGACTTCTATACCAACCTACTGAGAGAGGATGCTGAGGGACAGCATTACATACTGACTTCTATACTTACCTACTGAGAGAGGATGCTGAGAGGATGCTGAGAGGATGCTGAGGGACAGCATGACATATTGACTTCTATACCAACCTACTGAGAGAGGATGCTGAGAGGATGCTGAGGGACAGCATTACTTACTGGCTTCTATACCAACCTACTGAGAGAGGATGCTGAGGGACAGCAATACATATTGACTTCTATACCAACCTACTGAGAGAGGATGCTGAGGGACAGCATTATATACTGACTTCTATACCAACCTACTGAGAGGATGCTGAGAGGATGCTGAGGGACAGCATGACATATTGACTTCTATACCAACCTACTGAGAGAGGATGCTGAGAGGATGCTGAGAGGGACAGCATTACATACTGACTTCTATACCAACCTACTGAGAGAGGATGCTGAGAGGATGCTGAGGGACAGCATTACTTACTGGCTTCTATACCAACCTACTGAGAGAGGATGCTGAGGGACAGCATTATATACTGACTTCTATACCAACCTACTGATAGAGGATGCTGAGAGGATGCTGAGAGGGACAGCATTACATACTGACTTCTATACCAACCTACTGAGAGAGGATGCTGAGGGACAGAATTACTTACTGACTTCTATACTTACCTACTGAGAGAGGATGCTGAGAGGATGCTGAGGGACAGCATGACATATTGACTTCTATACCAACCTACTGAGAGAGGATGCTGAGAGGATGCTGAGAGGGACAGCATTACATACTGACTTCTATACCAACCTACTGATAGAGGATGCTGAGAGGATGCTGAGAGGGACAGCATTACATACTGACTTCTATACCAACCTACTGATAGAGGATGCTGAGAGGATGCTGAGGGACAGCATTACATACTGACTTCTATACTTACCTACTGAGAGGATGCTGAGAGGATGCTGAGAGGATGCTGAGGGACAGCATGACATATTGACTTCTATACCAACCTACTGAGAGAGGATGCTGAGGGACAGCATTACATACTGACTTCTATACTTACCTACTGAGAGAGGATGCTGAGGGACAGCATTATATACTGACTTCTATACCAACCTACTGAGAGAGGATGCTGAGAGGATGCTGAGAGGGACAGCATTACATACTGACTTCTATACCAACCTACTGAGAGAGGATGCTGAGGGACAGCATTACATACTGACTTCTATACTTACCTACTGAGAGAGGATGCTGAGAGGATGCTGAGAGGATGCTGAGGGACAGCATGACATATTGACTTCTATACCAACCTACTGAGAGAGGATGCTGAGAGGATGCTGAGGGACAGCATTACTTACTGGCTTCTATACCAACCTACTGAGAGAGGATGCTGAGGGACAGCAATACATATTGACTTCTATACCAACCTACTGAGAGAGGATGCTGAGGGACAGCATTATATACTGACTTCTATACCAACCTACTGAGAGAGGATGCTGAGAGGATGCTGAGGGACAGCATTATATACTGACTTCTATACCAACCTACTGAGAGGATGCTGAGAGGATGCTGAGGGACAGCATGACATATTGACTTCTATACCAACCTACTGAGAGAGGATGCTGAGAGGATGCTGAGAGGGACAGCATTACATACTGACTTCTATACCAACCTACTGAGAGAGGATGCTGAGAGGATGCTGAGGGACAGCATTACTTACTGACTTCTATACCAACCTACTGAGAGAGGATGCTGAGGGACAGCATTACATACTGACTTCTATACTTACCTACTGAGAGAGGATGCTGAGGGACAGCATTATATACTGACTTCTATACCAACCTACTGAGAGAGGATGCTGAGAGGATGCTGAGAGGGACAGCATTACATACTGACTTCTATACCAACCTACTGATAGAGGATGCTGAGAGGATGCTGAGAGGGACAGCATTACATACTGACTTCTATACCAACCTACTGAGAGAGGATGCTGAGGGACAGCATTATATACTGACTTCTATACCAACCTACTGATAGAGGATGCTGAGAGGATGCTGAGAGGGACAGCATTACATACTGACTTCTATACCAACCTACTGAGAGAGGATGCTGAGGGACAGAATTACTTACTGACTTCTATACTTACCTACTGAGAGAGGATGCTGAGAGGATGCTGAGGGACAGCATGACATATTGACTTCTATACCAACCTACTGAGAGAGGATGCTGAGAGGATGCTGAGAGGGACAGCATTACATACTGACTTCTATACCAACCTACTGATAGAGGATGCTGAGAGGATGCTGAGAGGGACAGCATTACATACTGACTTCTATACCAACCTACTGATAGAGGATGCTGAGAGGATGCTGAGGGACAGCATTACATACTGACTTCTATACTTACCTACTGAGAGGATGCTGAGAGGATGCTGAGAGGATGCTGAGGGACAGCATGACATATTGACTTCTATACCAACCTACTGAGAGAGGATGCTGAGGGACAGCATTACATACTGACTTCTATACTTACCTACTGAGAGAGGATGCTGAGGGACAGCATTATATACTGACTTCTATACCAACCTACTGAGAGAGGATGCTGAGAGGATGCTGAGAGGGACAGCATTACATACTGACTTCTATACCAACCTACTGAGAGAGGATGCTGAGGGACAGCATTACATACTGACTTCTATACTTACCTACTGAGAGAGGATGCTGAGAGGATGCTGAGAGGATGCTGAGGGACAGCATGACATATTGACTTCTATACCAACCTACTGAGAGAGGATGCTGAGAGGATGCTGAGGGACAGCATTACTTACTGGCTTCTATACCAACCTACTGAGAGAGGATGCTGAGGGACAGCAATACATATTGACTTCTATACCAACCTACTGAGAGAGGATGCTGAGGGACAGCATTATATACTGACTTCTATACCAACCTACTGAGAGAGGATGCTGAGAGGATGCTGAGGGACAGCATTATATACTGACTTCTATACCAACCTACTGAGAGGATGCTGAGAGGATGCTGAGGGACAGCATGACATATTGACTTCTATACCAACCTACTGAGAGAGGATGCTGAGAGGATGCTGAGAGGGACAGCATTACATACTGACTTCTATACCAACCTACTGAGAGAGGATGCTGAGAGGATGCTGAGGGACAGCATTACTTACTGACTTCTATACCAACCTACTGAGAGAGGATGCTGAGGGACAGCATTACATACTGACTTCTATACTTACCTACTGAGAGAGGATGCTGAGGGACAGCATTATATACTGACTTCTATACCAACCTACTGAGAGAGGATGCTGAGAGGATGCTGAGAGGATGCTGAGGGACAGCATGACATATTGACTTCTATACCAACCTACTGAGAGAGGATGCTGAGGGACAGCATTACATACTGACTTCTATACTTACCTACTGAGAGAGGATGCTGAGGGACAGCATTATATACTGACTTCTATACCAACCTACTGAGAGAGGATGCTGAGAGGATGCTGAGAGGGACAGCATTACATACTGACTTCTATACCAACCTACTGAGAGAGGATGCTGAGGGACAGCATTACATACTGACTTCTATACTTACCTACTGAGAGAGGATGCTGAGAGGATGCTGAGAGGATGCTGAGGGACAGCATGACATATTGACTTCTATACCAACCTACTGAGAGAGGATGCTGAGAGGATGCTGAGGGACAGCATTACTTACTGGCTTCTATACCAACCTACTGAGAGAGGATGCTGAGGGACAGCAATACATATTGACTTCTATACCAACCTACTGAGAGAGGATGCTGAGGGACAGCATTATATACTGACTTCTATACCAACCTACTGAGAGAGGATGCTGAGAGGATGCTGAGGGACAGCATTATATACTGACTTCTATACCAACCTACTGAGAGGATGCTGAGAGGATGCTGAGGGACAGCATGACATATTGACTTCTATACCAACCTACTGAGAGAGGATGCTGAGAGGATGCTGAGAGGGACAGCATTACATACTGACTTCTATACCAACCTACTGAGAGAGGATGCTGAGAGGATGCTGAGGGACAGCATTACTTACTGACTTCTATACCAACCTACTGAGAGAGGATGCTGAGGGACAGCATTACATACTGACTTCTATACTTACCTACTGAGAGAGGATGCTGAGGGACAGCATTATATACTGACTTCTATACCAACCTACTGAGAGAGGATGCTGAGAGGATGCTGAGAGGGACAGCATTACATACTGACTTCTATACCAACCTACTGATAGAGGATGCTGAGAGGATGCTGAGAGGGACAGCATTACATACTGACTTCTATACCAACCTACTGAGAGAGGATGCTGAGGGACAGCATTATATACTGACTTCTATACCAACCTACTGATAGAGGATGCTGAGAGGATGCTGAGAGGGACAGCATTACATACTGACTTCTATACCAACCTACTGAGAGAGGATGCTGAGGGACAGAATTACTTACTGACTTCTATACTTACCTACTGAGAGAGGATGCTGAGAGGATGCTGAGGGACAGCATGACATATTGACTTCTATACCAACCTACTGAGAGAGGATGCTGAGAGGATGCTGAGAGGGACAGCATTACATACTGACTTCTATACCAACCTACTGATAGAGGATGCTGAGAGGATGCTGAGAGGGACAGCATTACATACTGACTTCTATACCTACTGATAGAGGATGCTGAGAGGATGCTGAGGGACAGCATTACATACTGACTTCTATACTTACCTACTGAGAGGATGCTGAGAGGATGCTGAGAGGATGCTGAGGGACAGCATGACATATTGACTTCTATACCAACCTACTGAGAGAGGATGCTGAGGGACAGCATTACATACTGACTTCTATACTTACCTACTGAGAGAGGATGCTGAGGGACAGCATTATATACTGACTTCTATACCAACCTACTGAGAGAGGATGCTGAGAGGATGCTGAGAGGGACAGCATTACATACTGACTTCTATACCAACCTACTGAGAGAGGATGCTGAGGGACAGCATTACATACTGACTTCTATACTTACCTACTGAGAGAGGATGCTGAGAGGATGCTGAGAGGATGCTGAGGGACAGCATGACATATTGACTTCTATACCAACCTACTGAGAGAGGATGCTGAGAGGATGCTGAGGGACAGCATTACTTACTGGCTTCTATACCAACCTACTGAGAGAGGATGCTGAGGGACAGCAATACATATTGACTTCTATACCAACCTACTGAGAGAGGATGCTGAGGGACAGCATTATATACTGACTTCTATACCAACCTACTGAGAGAGGATGCTGAGAGGATGCTGAGGGACAGCATTATATACTGACTTCTATACCAACCTACTGAGAGGATGCTGAGAGGATGCTGAGGGACAGCATGACATATTGACTTCTATACCAACCTACTGAGAGAGGATGCTGAGAGGATGCTGAGAGGGACAGCATTACATACTGACTTCTATACCAACCTACTGAGAGAGGATGCTGAGAGGATGCTGAGGGACAGCATTACTTACTGACTTCTATACCAACCTACTGAGAGAGGATGCTGAGGGACAGCATTACATACTGACTTCTATACTTACCTACTGAGAGAGGATGCTGAGGGACAGCATTATATACTGACTTCTATACCAACCTACTGAGAGAGGATGCTGAGAGGATGCTGAGAGGGACAGCATTACATACTGACTTCTATACCAACCTACTGAGAGAGGATGCTGAGGGACAGCATTACATACTGACTTCTATACTTACCTACTGAGAGAGGATGCTGAGAGGATGCTGAGAGGATGCTGAGGGACAGCATGACATATTGACTTCTATACCAACCTACTGAGAGAGGATGCTGAGAGGATGCTGAGGGACAGCATTACTTACTGGCTTCTATACCAACCTACTGAGAGAGGATGCTGAGGGACAGCAATACATATTGACTTCTATACCAACCTACTGAGAGAGGATGCTGAGGGACAGCATTATATACTGACTTCTATACCAACCTACTGAGAGAGGATGCTGAGAGGATGCTGAGGGACAGCATTATATACTGACTTCTATACCAACCTACTGAGAGGATGCTGAGAGGATGCTGAGGGACAGCATGACATATTGACTTCTATACCAACCTACTGAGAGAGGATGCTGAGAGGATGCTGAGAGGGACAGCATTACATACTGACTTCTATACCAACCTACTGAGAGAGGATGCTGAGAGGATGCTGAGGGACAGCATTACTTACTGGCTTCTATACCAACCTACTGAGAGAGGATGCTGAGGGACAGCATTATATACTGACTTCTATACCAACCTACTCATAGAGGATGCTGAGAGGATGCTGAGAGGGACAGCATTACATACTGACTTCTATTGCAACCTATTGAGAGAGGATGCTGAGGGACAGCATTACATACTGACTCTATACCAACCTACTGAGAGAGGATGCTGAGAGGATGCTGAGGGACAGCATTACTTACTGGCTTCTATACCAACCTACTGAGAGAGGATGCTGAGGGACAGCAATACATATTGACTTCTATACCAACCTACTGAGAGAGGATGCTGAGGGACAGCATTATATACTGACTTCTATACCAACCTACTGAGAGAGGATGCTGAGAGGATGCTGAGGGACAGCATTATATACTGACTTCTATACCAACCTACTGAGAGGATGCTGAGAGGATGCTGAGGGACAGCATGACATATTGACTTCTATACCAACCTACTGAGAGAGGATGCTGAGAGGATGCTGAGAGGGACAGCATTACATACTGACTTCTATACCAACCTACTGAGAGAGGATGCTGAGAGGATGCTGAGGGACAGCATTACTTACTGGCTTCTATACCAACCTACTGCGAGAGGATGCTGAGGGACAGCATTATATACTGACTTCTATACCAACCTACTCATAGAGGATGCTGAGAGGATGCTGAGAGGGACAGCATTACATACTGACTTCTATTGCAACCTATTGAGAGAGGATGCTGAGGGACAGCATTACATACTGACTCTATACCAACCTACTGAGAGAGGATGCTGAGAGGATGCTGAGGGACAGCATTACATACTGACTTCTATACCAACCTACTGATAGAGGATGCTGAGAGGATGCTGAGAGGATGCTGAGGGACAGCATGACATATTGACTTCTATACCAACCTACTGAGAGAGGATGCTGAGAGGATGCTGAGGGACAGCATTACATATTGACTTCTATACCAACCTACTGAGAGAGGATGCTGAGGGACAGCATTATATACTGACTTCTATACCAACCTACTGAGAGGATGCTGAGAGGATGCTGAGGGACAGCATGACATATTGACTTCTATACCAACCTACTGAGAGAGGATGCTGAGAGGATGCTGAGGGACAGCATTACTTACTGGCTTCTATACCAACCTACTGAGAAAGGATGCTGAGGGACAGCATTATATACTGACTTCTATACCAACCTACTGATAGAGGATGCTGAGAGGATGCTGAGAGGGACAGCATTACATAATGACTTCTATAGCAACCTATTGAGAGAGGATGCTGAGGGACAGCATTACATACTGACTTCTATACTTACCTACTGAGAGAGGATGCTGAGAGGATGCTGAGAGGATGCTGAGGGACAGCATGACATATTGACTTCTATACCAACCTACTGAGAGAGGATGCTGAGGGACAGCATTACTTACTGGCTTCTATACCAACCTACTAAGAGAGGATGCTGAGGGACAGCATTAAATATAGACTTTTATACCAACCTACTGAGAGAGGATGCTGAGAGGATGCTGAGGGACAGCATTACTTACTGGCTTCTATACCAACCTACTGAGAGAGGATGCTGAGGGACAGCATTAAATATAGACTTTTATACCAACCTAATGAGAGAGGATGCTGAGAGGATGCTGAGGGACAGCAATACATATTGACTTCTATACCAACCTACTGATAGAGGATGCTGAGAGGATGCTGAGAGGGACAGCATTACATACTGACTTCTATTGCAACCTATTGAGAGAGGATGCTGAGGGACAGCATTATATACTGACTTCTATACCAACCTACTGAGAGAGGATGCTGAGAGGATGCTGAGAGGATGCTGAGAGGATGCTGAGAGGATGCTGAGGGACAGCATGACATATTGACTTCTATACCAACCTACTGAGAGAGGATGCTGAGAGGATGCTGAGAGGATGCTGAGAGGATGCTGAGGGACAGCATTACATATTTACTTCTATACCAACCTACTGAGAGAGGATGCTGAGAGGTTGCTGAGGGACAGCATTACATACTGACTTCTATACCAACCTACTGAGAGAGGATGCTGAGAGGATGCTGAGAGGATGCTGAGAGGATGCTGAGGGACAGCATGACATATTGACTTCTATACCAACCTACTGATAGAGGATGCTGAGAGGATGCTGAGGGACAGCATTACTTACTGGCTTCTATACCAACCTACTGAGAGAGGATGCTGATGGACAGCATTATATACTGACTTCTATACCAACCTACTGATAGAGGATGCTGAGAGGATGCTGAGGGACAGCATTACATACTGACTTCTATACCAACCTACTGATAGAGGATGCTGAGAGGATGCTGAGAGGGACAGCATTACATACTGACTTCTATTGCAACCTATTGAGAGAGGATGCTGAGGGACAGCATTACATACTGACTCTATACCAACCTACTGAGAGAGGATGCTGAGAGGATGCTGAGGGACAGCATTACATACTGACTTCTATACCAACCTACTGATAGAGGATGCTGAGAGGATGCTGAGAGGATGCTGAGGGACAGCATGACATATTGACTTCTATACCAACCTACTGAGAGAGGATGCTGAGAGGATGCTGAGGGACAGCATTACATATTGACTTCTATACCAACCTACTGAGAGATGATGCTGAGAGGATGCTGAGGGACAGCATTACTTACTGGCTTCTATACCAACATACTGAGAGAGGATGCTGAGGGACAGCAATACATATTGACTTCTATACCAACCTACTGAGAGAGGATGCTGAGGGACAGCATTATATACTGACTTCTATACCAACCTACTGAGAGGATGCTGAGAGGATGCTGAGGGACAGCATGACATATTGACTTCTATACCAACCTACTGAGAGAGGATGCTGAGAGGATGCTGAGGGACAGCATTACTTACTGGCTTCTATACCAACCTACTGAGAAAGGATGCTGAGGGACAGCATTATATACTGACTTCTATACCAACCTACTGATAGAGGATGCTGAGAGGATGCTGAGAGGGACAGCATTACATAATGACTTCTATAGCAACCTATTGAGAGAGGATGCTGAGGGACAGCATTACATACTGACTTCTATACTTACCTACTGAGAGAGGATGCTGAGAGGATGCTGAGAGGATGCTGAGGGACAGCATGACATATTGACTTCTATACCAACCTACTGAGAGAGGATGCTGAGGGACAGCATTACTTACTGGCTTCTATACCAACCTACTAAGAGAGGATGCTGAGGGACAGCATTAAATATAGACTTTTATACCAACCTACTGAGAGAGGATGCTGAGAGGATGCTGAGGGACAGCATTACTTACTGGCTTCTATACCAACCTACTGAGAGAGGATGCTGAGGGACAGCATTAAATATAGACTTTTATACCAACCTACTGAGAGAGGATGCTGAGAGGATGCTGAGGGACAGCAATACATATTGACTTCTATACCAACCTACTGAGAGAGGATGCTGAGGGACAGCATTATATACTGACTTCTATACCAACCTACTGAGAGGATGCTGAGAGGATGCTGAGGGACAGCATTACATATTTACTTCTATACCAACCTACTGAGAGAGGATGCTGAGAGGTTGCTGAGGGACAGCATTACATACTGACTTCTATACCAACCTACTGAGAGAGGATGCTGAGAGGATGCTGAGAGGATGCTGAGAGGATGCTGAGGGACAGCATGACATATTGACTTCTATACCAACCTACTGATAGAGGATGCTGAGAGGATGCTGAGGGACAGCATTACTTACTGGCTTCTATACCAACCTACTGAGAGAGGATGCTGATGGACAGCATTATATACTGACTTCTATACCAACCTACTGATAGAGGATGCTGAGAGGATGCTGAGGGACAGCATTACATACTGACTTCTATACCAACCTACTGATAGAGGATGCTGAGTGGATGCTGAGAGGGACAGCATTACATACTGACTTCTATTGCAACCTATTGAGAGAGGATGCTGAGGGACAGCATTACATACTGACTTCTATACCAACCTACTGAGAGAGGATGCTGAGAGGATGCTGAGGGACAGCATTACATACTGACTTCTATACCAACCTACTGATAGAGGATGCTGAGAGGATGCTGAGAGGGACAGCATTACATACTGACTTCTATACCAACCTACTGAGAGAGGATGCTGAGAGGATGCTGAGGGACAGCATTACATACTGACTTCTATACCAACCTACTGAGAGGATGCTGAGAGGATGCTGAGGGACAGCATTACATACTGACTTCTATACCAACCTACTGAGAGAGGATGCTGAGAGGATGCTGAGGGACAGCATTACATACTGACTTCTATACCAACCTACTGATAGAGGATGCTGAGAGGATGCTGAGGGACAGCATTACATACTGACTTCTATACCAACCTACTGAGAGAGGATGCTGAGAGGATGCTGAGGGACAGCATTACATATTAACTTCTTTACACACAGATGAGATCACTCCCTCTAACACTGTCGCAAACGTGAAAAAGTAAATACTCAGACTTAATTTACAAACTAAGCGTTTGTGTTTCGTGAGTCCTCTAGATCAGAGGCAGTAGGGATGACCAGGGATGTTCTCTTGATAAGTGCATGAATTTGAAAATGTTCCTGTCCTGCTAAGCATTCAAAATGTAACGAGTACTTTTGAGTGTCAGGGAAAATGTACAGGGTAAAAAGTACATTATTTTCTTTAGGAATGTAGTGAAGTAAAAGTTGTCAAAAATATAAATAGTAAAGTGCAGGTAACAACAAAAACTACTGAAGTAGTACTTTAAGGTATTTAAAGAGCTTGAGAGGATCTGCAGAGAAGAATGGGAGAAGTTTGTAGCGTCATACCCAAGAAGACTCAAGGCTGTAATCGCTGCCAAAGGTGCTTCAACAAAGTACTGAGTAAAGGGTCTGAATACTCATGTAAATGTGATATTTCCATTTTTTATTTGTAATAAATTTGCCAAAATTTCAAAAAAACAGTTTTTGCTTTGTCATTCTGGGGTATTGTGATGTCATTATGGGGTATCGTGATGTCATTCTGGGGTATTGTGATGTCATTATGGGGTATTGTGATGTCATTCTGGGGTATTGTGATGTCATCATGGGGTGTTTGTGTGTAGAATAAGGCTGTAACGTAACAACATGTGGAAAAAGTGAAGGGGTCTGAATACCTTCTGAATGAACTGTAAGTACTTCACACCCCTGAAAAGATGAAGTACCTGCGGCCCTCCAGGACCAGGGCTGCAGAGGATGTCTGGCAAGCAATGTTAATCACAATCACAGACAACTATTTGATTGGTAGCCTATTCGGGGTATTCCGTCGTTCGTACTTTCTGTGGTTGCAGAGAGCGTTGAGCCTCAAGGAACTTTTTCAACTTCTGTGTTTGAAGTGGACAAAAATAAACAACTTAAACTGCCAAAGAGTTTGGCTTGAAGCGTAATAAAACGGAACCATAAAACTATGGAACCATGAAAAAGCTTTATTTTTTTTAATGCTCGAAGGGTCTTTTAGGGAAGAGCTATTCTACCGTAGCGCAATAAAACTTGTCGTCATGGAGATGCATTATTTACCCGTTAATGAATAGGCACTTTGAGAGAGATGGAGAAGGAAGTAGAAGAACTAGCTATTACACCAACTTGTGTTCTGTTTTCAGAGTGTCTGGGGGCTACTTCTATTCAAAACTTAAGACTGTTCACTAAATTACAAGGTTTTATTGTTTCTCTTCTCAGGTTAAAACCTGAGCTAAGGACAGGAAACATTTCAGAGTGTGTTCCACTTGCTATGTTTCAAAGCTTGAAGCCGACACAAAACGATCAGTCAAGGGGTGGGACAAGGTGGAGAAGACCGCCCAGAACAGAGTGTGATTGATGGACAGTCCGGATGGCCTATATGCTCCCTGGCCAGTGATCAACCAATCAATCAAATACATTTATGAAGCCCTTCTTACATCAGCTGATGTCACAAAGTGCTGTACAGACACCCAGCCTAAAACCAGAAACAGCAAGCAATGCAGGTGTAGAAGCAGGGTGGCTAAGAAATACTCCCTAGAAAGGCCGGAACATAGGAAGAAACCTAGAGAGGAACCAGGCTATGTGGGGTGGCCAGTCCTCTTCTGGCTGTGCTGGGTGGAGATTATAACATAACATGGCCAAGATGTTCAAATGTTCATAGATGACCAGCATGGTCAAATAATAATAATCACAGTGGTTGTAGAGGGTGCAACAGATCAGCACCTCAGGAGTAAATGTCAGTTATCTTTTCATAGCCGATCATTCAGAGTATCTCTACCACTCCTGCTGTCTCTAGAGAGAAGACCTGAAAACAGCAGGTCTGTGACAGGTAGCATGTCCGGTGAACAGGTCAGGGTTTTATAGTCGCAGGCAGAACAGTTGAAACTGGAGCAGCAGCACAACCAGGTGGACTGGGGACAGCAAGGAGTCATCAGGCCAGGTAGTCCTGAGGCATGGTCCTAGGGCTCAGGTCCTCCTCCGAGAGAGAGAAAGAAAGAAAGACAAAAAGAGAGAATTAGAGAGAGCACACTTAAATTCACACATGACACCGGATAAGACAGAAGAAATACTCCAGATAAAGCAGACTGACCCTAGCCCCCCGACACATAAACTACTGCAGCATAAATACTGGAGGCTGAGACAGGAGGGGTCAGGAGACACTGTGGCCCTGTCCGACGATACCCCCGGACAGGGCCAAACAGGCAGGATATAACCCCACCCACTTTGCTAAAGCAAAGCTCCCACACCACTAGAGGGATATCTTCAACCACCAACTTACCATCCTGAGGCAAGGCCGAGTATAGCCCACAAAGATCTCCCCCACGGTACAAACCCAAGGGGGCGCCAACCAGGTCAGGAAGATCACGTCATGGGCCTGGCTGAGTAAGGAAGTCATTTTTCAAATCTGGGTTTCTCTCACATCAATAACAATCTAGGAAGACAAGACACACAATGGCCTTTAGGGGAGTTGTTGAGTGCATCGTTGAAGGCACACATATTTATACCCAGCATTCCGTGCAACAGGGATTGACCTAGGAGACCACTCTTCTTCCATCAAGAAGGATCAGAGACTCTGTAGACCTAGAATGACCCACTCAATAGTGAGATAGACTGGGGGAAGAGAGGCTGTGTGTTTAAAAAAGAGATGTGGAGAGGAGGAACGAGTCTAAATGGAAGGTGAAAGACTTCTCAGTGTTCTTCTCACATCAACAACAACACAAGAAGACACAATGACTTATTGGGAAAATATTGATCATCAATGACAAAGACACACACACAATGACATATTTCTACCTAACCTCATCCCCACTAGTGTTTCAACCTAACCTCATCCCCACTAGTGTTTCTACCTAACCTCATCCCCAATAGTGTTTCTACCTCCTCCTCACTAGTGTTTCTACCTCATCCTCATCCTCACTAGTGTTTCTACCTCATCCTCACTAGTGGTTCTACCTCATCCTCACTAGTGGTTCTACCTCATCCTCACTAGTAGTTCTACCTCATCCTTACTAGTGTTTCTACCTCATCCTCACTAGTGTTTCTACCTCATCCTCACTAGTGTTTCTACCTCATCCACACTAGTGGTTCTACCTCAAACTTACTAGTGTTTCTAACCAAACCTCATCCTCATTAGTGTTTCTACCTCATCCTCACTAGTGTTTCTACCTAACCTCATCCTCACTTGCGAGGACCAACTGGCAAGTGTCTTCCCTGACATTTTCAACCTCTCCCTGACCGAGTCTGTAATACAAACATGTTTCAAGCAGAACACCATAGTCCCTGTGCCCAAGGAAGCGAATGGTAACCTTCCTAAATGATTACCGCCCCGTGGCACTCACATCGGTAGCCATGAAGTGCTTTGAAAGGCTGGTCATGGCTCACATCAACAGCATCCTCCCGGACACCCTAGACCCACTCGATTCGCATTCCGCCCCAACAGATCCACAGATGATGCAATCTCAATCGCACTCCACACTGCCATTTCTCACCTGTACAAAAGGAACACCTATGTGAGAATGCTGTTCATTGACTACAGCTCAGCGTTCAACACCATAGTGCCCACGTCTGCCACACTGATCCTTAACACTGGGGCCTCTCAGGGGTGTGTACTTAGTCCCCTCCTGTACTCCCTGTTCACCCACAACTGCGCGGCCAAAAACAAATCCAACACCATCATTAAGTTTACTGACGACACAACAGTGGTAGGCCTGATCACAGACAACGATGAGATGGCCTATATGGAGGAGGTCAGAGAACTGGCAGTGTGGTGCCAGGACAACGACCTCTCACTCTGTGAGCAAGACTAAGGAGCTGATCGTGGACTACAGGAAAAGGCAGGCCGAACAGGCCCCCATTAACATCGACGGGGCTGTAGTGGAGCGGGTTGAGAGTTTCAAGTTCATTGGTGTCCACATCACCAACGATCTATCATGGTCCAAACACACCAAGACAGTCGTGAAGAGGGCACGACAAAAACCTATTCCCCCTCAGGAGACTGAAAAGATTTGGCATGGGTTCTCAGATCCTCAAAAGGTTCTACAGCTGGACCATCGAGAGCATCCTGACAGGTTGCATCACCGCCTGTTATGGCAACTGCTCGGCATCTGACCGTAAGGCGCTACAGAGGGTAGTGCATATGGCCCAGTACATCACTGGGGCCAAGCTTCCTGCCATCCAGGACCTATATAATAGGCGGTGTCAGAGGAAAGACCATAAAATTGTTAGAGACTCCAATCACCCAAGTTATGGACTGTTCTCTCTGCCTCCGCACGGCAAGCAGAACCAGAGCACCAAGTCTAGGACCAAGAGGCTCCTCAACAGCTTCTACCCCCCAAGCCATAAGACTGCTGAACAATTCATAAAATCGCCACCGGACAATTTACATTGACCGCCCCCTATTTGTACACTGCTGCTACTTGCTGTTTATTGTCTATGCATAGTCACTTCACCCCCACCTACATGTACAAATGACCTCAACTAACCTGTACCCCTGCACACTGACTAGGTACCGGTAGCCCTGCACACTGACTAGGTACCTCAAATCAAATCAAATTTATTTATATAGCCCTTCTTACATCAGCTGATATCTCAAAGTGCTGTCCAGAAACCCAGCCTAAAACCCCAAATAGCAAGCAATGCAGGTGTAGAAGCAGGGTGGCTAGGAAAAACTCCCTAGAAAGGCCAAAACCTAGGAAGAAACCTAGAGAGGAATCAGGCTATGTGGGGTGGCCAGTCCTCTTCTGGCTGTGCCGGGTGGAGATTATAACAGAACATGGCCAAGATGTTCAAATGTTCATAAATGACCCGCATGGTCCAATAATAATAAGGCAGAACAGTTGAAACTGGAGCAGCAGCACAGCCAGGTGGAATGGGGACAGCAAGGAGTCATCATGTCAGGTAGTCCTGAGGCATGGTCCTAGGGCTCAGGTCTTCCGAGAGAGAGAAAGAGAGAGAGAAAGAGAGAATTAGAGAGAGCACACTTAAATTCACACAGGACACCGAATAGGACAGGAGAAGTACTCCAGATATAACAAACTGACCCTAGCCCCCCGACACATAAACTACTGCAGCATAAATACTGGAGGCTGAGACAGGAGGGGTCAGGAGACACTGTGGCCCCATCCGAGGACACCAGCGGACAGGGCCAAACAGGAAGGATATAACCCCAACCACTTTGCCAAAGCACAGCCCCCACTGTACCTGTAGCCCTGCACACTGACTAGGTACCGGTAGCCCTGCACACTGACTAGGTAGCGGAAGCCCTGCACACTGACTAAGTACCTGTACCCCTGCACACTGACTAGGTACCGGTAGCCCTGCACACTGACTAGGTACCGGTAGCCCTGCACACTGACTAGGTACCGGTAGCCCTGCACACTGACTAGGTACCGGTAGCCCTGCACACTGACTAGGTACCGGTAGCCCTGCACACTGACTAGGTACCGGTAGCCCTGCACACTGACTAGGTACCGGTAGCCCTGCACACTGACTAGGTACCGGTAGCCCTGCACACTGACTAGGTACCGGTAGCCCTGCACACTGACTAGGTACCGGTAGCCCTGCACACTGACTAGGTACCGGTAGCCCTGCACACTGACTAGGTACCGGTAGCCCTGTACACTGACTAGGTACCGGTAGCCCTGCACACTGACTAGGTACCGGTAGCCCTGCACACTGACTAGGTACCGGTAGCCCTGCACACTGACTAGGTACCGGTAGCCCTGCACACTGACTAGGTACCGGTAGCCCTGCACACTGACTAGGTACCGGTAGCCCTGCACACTGACTAGGTACCGGTAGCCCTGCACACTGACTAGGTACCGGTAGCCCTGCACACTGACTAGGTACCGGTAGCCCTGTACACTGACTAGGTACCGGTAGCCCTGTACACTGGCTAGGTACCGGTAGCCCTGCACACTGACTAGGTACCGGTAGCCCTGCACACTGACTAGGTACCGGTAGCCCCTGTACACTGACTAGGTACCGGTAGCCCTGCACACTGACTAGGTACCAGTAGCCCTGCACACTGACTAGGTACCGGTAGCCCTGCACACTGACTAGGGACCGGTAGCCCTGCACACTGACTAGGTACCGGTAGCCCTGTGCACTGACTAGGTACCGGTAGCCCTGTACACTGGCTAGGTACCGGTAGCCCTGCACACTGACTAGGTACCGGTAGCCCTGCACACTGACTAGGTACCGGTAGCCCTGCACACTGACTAGGTACTGGTAGCCCTGCACACTGACTAGGTACCGGTAGCCCTGCACACTGACTAGGTACCGGTAGCCCCTGTACACTGACTAGGTACCGGTAGCCCTGCACACTGACTAGGTACCGGTAGCCCTGCACTCTGACTAGGTACCGGTAGCCCTGCACACTGACTAGGTACCGGTAGCCCTGCACACTGACTAGGTACCGGTAGCCCTGCACACTGACTAGGTACCGGTAGCCCTGCACTCTGACTAGGTACCGGTAGCCCTGCACACTGACTAGGTACCGGTAGCCCTGCACACTGACTAGGTACCGGTAGCCCTGCACACTGACTAGGTACCGGTAGCCCTGTACACTGACTAGGTACCGGTAGCCCTGTACACTGGCTAGGTACCGGTAGCCCTGCACACTGACTAGGTACCGGTAGCCCTGCACACTGACTAGGTACCGGTAGCCCCTGTACACTGACTAGGTACCGGTAGCCCTGCACACTGACTAGGTACCGGTAGCCCTGCACACTGACTAGGTACCGGTAGCCCTGCACACTGACTAGGTACCGGTAGCCCTGCACACTGACTAGGTACCGGTAGCCCTGTACACTGACTAGGTACCGGTAGCCCTGTACACTGGCTAGGTACCGGTAGCCCTGCACACTGACTAGGTACTGGTAGCCCTGCACACTGACTAGGTACCGGTAGCCCTGCACACTGACTAGGTACTGGTAGCCCTGCACACTGACTAGGTACCGGTAGCCCTGCACACTGACTAGGTACCGGTAGCCCCTGTACACTGACTAGGTACCGGTAGCCCTGCACACTGACTAGGTACCGGTAGCCCTGCACTCTGACTAGGTACCGGTAGCCCTGCACACTGACTAGGTACCGGTAGCCCTGCACACTGACTAGGTACCGGTAGCCCTGCACACTGACTAGGTACCGGTAACCCTGCACTCTGACTAGGTACCGGTAGCCCTGCACACTGACTAGGTACCGGTAGCCCTGCACACTGACTAGGTACCGGTAGCCCTGCACACTGACTAGGTACCGGTAGCCCTGCACACTGACTAGGTACCGGTAGCCCTGCACTCTGACTAGGTACCGGTAGCCCCTGTACATCATTTCATTATTGTTATTCTAATTGTGTTACTTTTTAATTATAACTTTTAATTTAGTTTATTTGGTGAATATTTTCTTAACTCTTCTTGAACTGCACTGTTGGTTAAGGGCTTGTAAGTAAGCATTTCATGGTAAGGTCTACACTGTTGGTTAAGGGCTTGTAAGTAAGCATTTCACTGTAAAGTCTACACTGTTGGTTAAGGGCTTGTAAGTAAGCATTTCACTGTAAAGTCTACACTGTTGGTTAAGGGCTTGTAAGTAAGCATTTCACTGTAAAGTCTACACTTGTATTAAGGCACATGTGACAAATAAAGTTTGATTTGATTTGAATAGAAAAAAGTGCCTGTGTCTTTTACAGTGGAACATAGAGATTGATAGAGGGCACATCAGCATCACCATAAAGCTTGATAGAGGGTATAACTGCTCCATAGGGACCAATAGAGGGAGCATCTGTCACAAAGCTCCTCCTTCTGTCTCTCCACATCCCAGAATTCAGAACACTTCCTTTGTTTTCATTTGAACTGAATTTTCATTTTAACTGTTGCTATTTCTTAAAACATTCATAGCCTTCGCATATGCGAAGCTGTGTGTTTCTCCTCAAACAGTTTCTTTCTTTCTGTGTGTTCTGTGGATTGGCTGTGTGAGAGAAATGTGTTGGAAACGACAATTGACAAACACAGTCTGCTTAAAACTAATAACACACAAACAATTATACATTTTCATGACTTTATTGAACACACCATGTAAACAATCACAGTGCAGGGTGGGAAAAGTATGTGAACCCCTAGGCTAATGACTTCCCCAAAAGCTAATAATAATGTGATTACCCTCCAGTCTGGGGTTAATATTAATGTGATTACCCTCCAGTCTGGGGTTAATATTAATGTGATTACCCTCCAGTCTGGGGTTAATACTAATGTGATTACCCTCCAGTCTGGGGTTAATATTAATGTGATTACCCTCCAGTCTGGGGTTAATACTAATGTGATTACCCTCCAGTCTGGGGTTAATATTAATGTGATTACCCTCCAGTCTGGGGTTAATATTAATGTGATTGCCCTCCAGTCTGGGGTTAATATTAATGTGATTACCCTCCAGTCTGGGGTCAATATTAATGTGATTACCCTCCAGTCTGGGGTCAATATTAATGTGATTACCCTCCAGTCTGGGGTTAATATTAATGTGATTACCCTCCAGTCTGGGGTTAATATTAATGTGATTACCCTCCAGTCTGGGGTTAATATTAATGTGATTACCCTCCAGTCTGGGGTTAATATTAATGTGATTACCCTCCAGTCTGGGGTTAATACCAATGTGATTACCCTCCAGTCTGGGGTTAATATTAATGTGATTACCCTCCAGTCTGGGGTTAATATTAATGTGATTACCCTCCAGTCTGGGGTTAATATTAATGTGATTACCCTCCAGTCTGGGGTTAATATTAATGTGATTACCCTCCAGTCTGGGGTTAATATTAATGTGATTACCCTCCAGTCTGGGGTTAATATTAATGTGATTACCCTCCAGTCTGGGGTTAATACTAATGTGATTACCTTCCAGTCTGGGGTTAATATTAATGTGATTACCCTCCAGTCTGGGGTTAATATTAATGTGATTACCCTCCAGTCTGGGTTTAATATTCATGTGATTACCCTCCAGTCTGGGGTTAATACTAATGTGATTACCCTCCAGTCTGGGGTTAATACTAATGTGATTACCCTCCAGTCTGGGGTTAATACTAATGTGATTACCCTCCAGTCTGGGGTTAATACTAATGTGATTACCCTCCAGTCTGGGGTTAATATTAATGTGATTACCCTCCAGTCTGGGGTTAATATTAACGTGATTACCCTCCAGTCTGGGGGTTAATATTAATGTGATTACCCTCCAGTCTGGGGTTAATACTAATGTGATTACCCTCCAGTCTGGGGTTAATACTAATGTGATTGTGCTCCCATGTATTATCTCTGAATTGTGAAGACCAGACCACACACCACGAACATAGAGAGATAGAGGTTCTCTCTGTTACGGTGCGTGAATGAGGACCCAAAAGCGAATTAACGTAAACAGAGCTTCTTTAATAACAAAACATAGGTAGGCTCAGATGGACCGGCAGATTCCGACAGGACAGGACAAGGTTGCAGCAAACATGACGATAGTCTGGTTCAGGCATGAATAACACAAACAAGAATCCGACAAAGACAGAAACAAAAACAGAGAGAGATATAGAGGACTAATCAGAGGGAAAAAGGGAACAGGTGGGAAAAGGGGTGACGAGGTAGTTAGGAGGAGACAAGGAACAGCTGGGGGAAAGAGGGGGAGAAAAGGTAACCTAAAACGACCAGCAGAGGGAGACAGGGTGAAGAGAAAGGACAGAAACAAGACACAACATGACAATACATGACAGTACCCCCCCACTCACCGAGCGCCTCCTGGCGCACTCGAGGAGGAAACCTGGCGGCAACGGAGGAAATCATCGATCAGCGCACGGTCTAGCACGTCCCGAGAGGGAACCCAACTCCTCTCCTCAGGACCGTACCCCTCCCAATCTACTAGGTACTGATGACCACGGCCCCGAGGACGCATGTCCAAAATCCTACGGACCCTGTAGATGGGTGCGCCCTCGACAAGGATGGGGGGGGGGGGGGGGGGGGGAAGACGAGCGGGGGTGCGAAGAACGGGCTTGACACAGGAGACATGGAAGACCGGGTGGACGCGACGAAGATATCGCGGAAGAAGAAGTCGCACTGCGACAGGATTAATGATCTGAGAAATGCGGAAAGGACCAATGAACCGCGGGGTCAACTTGCGAGAAGCGGTCTTGAGGGGAAGGTTCTGAGTGGAGAGCCAAACTCTCTGACCGCGACAATATCTAGGACTCTTAGTTCTACGCTTATTAGCAGCCCTCACAGTCTGCGCCCTATAACGGCAAAGTGCAGACCTGACCCTCTTCCAGGTGCGCTCGCAACGTTGGACAAAAGCCTGAGCGGAGGGGACGCTGGACTCGGCGAACTGAGATGAGAACAGCGGAGGCTGGTACCCGAGGCTACTCTGAAAAGGAGATAACTCGCTTCCTTCGTCTGCGACCGGGCTGTGGGCGTATTCTGCCCAGGGGAGCTGTTCTGACCAAGACGCAGGGTTGCGAAAAGAAAGACTGCGTAAGATGCGACCAATAGTCTGATTGGCCCGTTCTGCTTGACCGTTAGACTGGGGGTGAAAGCCGGAAGAGAGACTGACGGAAGCCCCAATCAAACGGCAAAACTCCCTCCAAAATTGAGACGTGAATTGCGGACCTCTGTCCGAAACGACGTCTGACGGAAGGCCATGAATTCTGAAAACATTCTCGATGATGATTTGTGCCGTCTCTTTAGCAGAAGGAAGCTTAGCAAGGGGAATAAAATGAGCCGCCTTAGAGAACCTGTCGACAACCGTAAGAATAACAGTCTTCCCCGCTGACGAAGGCAGTCCGGTGACAAAATCTAAGGCGATGTGAGACCACGGTCGAGAGGGAATGGGAAGCGGCCTGAGACGGCCGGCAGGAGGAGAGTTACCGGACTTAGTCTGCGCGCAGACCGAACAAGCAGCCACGAAGCGACGCGTGTCATGCTCCCGGGTGGGCCACCAAAAGCGCTGGCGAATGGAAGCAAGCGTACCCCGAACGCCAGGGTGGCCGGCTAACTTGGCAGAGTGAGCCCACTGAAGAACGGCCAGACGAGTAGGAACGGGAACGAAAAGAAGGTTCCTGGGACAAGCGCGCGGCGACGGAGTTTGAGTGAGTGCTTGCTTTACCTGCCTCTCAATTCCCCAGACAGTCAACCCGACAACACGCCCCTCAGGGAGAATCCCCTCGGGGTCAGTGGAGGCTACTGAAGAACTGAAGAGACGAGATAAAGCATCAGGCTTGGTGTTCTTAGAGCCCGGACGATAAGAAATCACGAACTCGAAACGAGCGAAAAACAGCGCCCAGCGCGCCTGACGCACATTAAGTCGTTTGGCAGAACGGATGTACTCAAGGTTCCTATGGTCGGTCCAAACGACAAAAGGAACGGTCGCCCCCTCCAACCACTGTCGCCATTCGCCTAGGGCTAAGCGGATGGCGAGCAGTTCGCGGTTTCCCACATCATAGTTACGTTCCGACGGCGACAGGCGATGAGAAAAATACGCGCAAGGGTGGACCTTGTCAGAGAAGGAGCGCTGAGAAAGAATGGCTCCCACGCCCACCTCTGACGCGTCAACCTCGACAATGAACTGTCTAGAGACGTCAGGTGTAACAAGGATAGGTGCGGATGTAAAACGATTCTTGAGGAGATCAAAAGCTCCCTGGGCGGAAACGGACCACTTAAAGCACGTCTTGACAGAAGTAAGGGCTGTGAGAGGGGCTGCCACCTGACCGAAATTACGGATGAAACGACGATAGAAATTCGCGAAGCCGAGAAAGCGCTGCAACTCGACGCGTGACTTAGGGACGGGCCAATCAATGACAGCTTGGACCTTAGCGGGATCCATCTTAATGCCTTCAGCGGAAATAACAGAACCGAGAAATGTGACGGAGGAGGCATGAAAAGAGCACTTCTCAGCCTTCACAAAAAGACAATTCTCTAAAAGGCGCTGGAGGACACGTCGAACGTGCTGAACATGAATCTGGAGTGACGGTGAAAAAATCAGGATATCGTCAAGGTAAACGAAAACAAAGATGTTCAGCATGTCTCTCAGGACATCATTGACTAATGCCTGAAAGACAGCTGGAGCGTTAGCGAGGCCGAAAGGAAGAACCCGGTATTCAAAGTGCCCTAACGGAGTGTTAAACGCCGTCTTCCACTCGTCCCCCTCCCTGATGCGCACGAGATGGTAAGCGTTACGAAGGTCCAACTTAGTGAAAAACCTGGCTCCCTGCAGGATCTCGAAGGCTGAAGACATAAGAGGAAGCGGATAACGATTCTTCACTGTTATGTCATTCAGCCCTCGATAATCTATGCAGGGGCGCAGGGACCCGTCCTTCTTCTTAACAAAAAAAACCCCCGCTCCGGCGGGAGAGGAGGAGGGGACTATGGTACCGGCGGCAAGAGCTACAGACAAATAATCTTCGAGAGCCTTACGTTCGGGAGCCGACAGAGAGTATAGTCTACCCCGGGGGGGAGTGGTTCCCGGAAGGAGATCAATACTACAATCATACGACCGGTGTGGAGGAAGAGAGGCCCTGGACCGACTGAACACCGTGCGCAGATCGTGATATTCCTCCGGCACCCCTGTCAAATCACCAGGCTCCTCCTGTGAAGAAGAGACAGAGGAAACAGGAGGGATAGCAGACATTAAACATTTCACATGACAAGAGACGTTCCAGGAGAGGATAGAATTACTAGACCAATTAATGGAAGGATTATGACAAACTAGCCAGGGATGGCCCAAAACAACAGGTGTAAAAGGTGAACGAGGTCGGATTCTTCTGTTACGGTGCGTGAATGAGGACCCAAAAGCGAATTAACGTAAACAGAGCTTCTTTAATAACAAAACATAGGTAGGCTCAGATGGACCGGCAGATTCCGACAGGACAGGACAAGGTTGCAGCAAACATGACGATAGTCTGGTTCAGGCATGAATAACACAAACAAGAATCCGACAAAGACAGAAACAAAAACAGAGAGAGATATAGAGGACTAATCAGAGGGAAAAAGGGAACAGGTGGGAAAAGGGGTGACGAGGTAGTTAGGAGGAGACAAGGAACAGCTGGGGGAAAGAGGGGGAGAAAAGGTAACCTAAAACGACCAGCAGAGGGAGACAGGGTGAAGAGAAAGGACAGAAACAAGACACAACATGACAATACATGACACTCTCATTCTCCAGCCATATTTCCATGTCCAGGTCTGTATTGAAAGAAAAAAAGAGACGCAAGACCTCTGTGGTATTTTGTATCCAAATTCAACTTTGGACATTCTCATGTATTTTATTTGCCATAGAGTGCTTGATAAAATACAAACCACAAATAAGAACCTGCTTCACTGTGACTGGGATTTGGGGAATGAATGAATATAAACCCTGGGATTCAATGAATTGTGGATCGCTGATTTCAGAAGTATATTTAATTGACACAGCAGTGGTTGTGTTTAAACAGTCAGCCCAATTCTGATCTTTTGACCAATTATGAAAAAGGATACTTGTGAATTTTGCCAATGAGGCACGTTATCTACTTCCCCTGAGTCAGATGAACGTGTGAATACCATTTCTATGTCTTTGTGTCCAGTATGAAGAAAGTTAGAGGTAGTTTCGTGATCCAATGCTAACCAGAGTTAGCACAGTGACTGGAAGTCTATGTGTATCTGCTAACATGCTCAGTCAGATTTTCTCCCCTCAGATCTGAGTCACACCGTGGGACTACTGCGGGTTTCTATATCAAGCCCCCACTCCCGTAAAACACAAGCCTCAGTGGCCAGGCTCTGGGGAGAAGGAGCAGATCAGTCATCAGGCCAGGAATCAACTGTCTCAGTGGCCAGGCTCCAAGGAGAAACAGCAGATGGATTTAATCAGACCAGGAATCAACTGTCTCAGTGGCCAGGCTCCAAGGAGAAACAGCAGATCAGTCATCAGGCCATGAATCAACTGTCTCAGTGGCCAGGCTCCAAGGAGAAACAGCAGATCAGTCATCAGGCCATGAATCAACTGTCTCAGTGACCAGGCTCAAAGGAGAAACAGCAGATGGACTTAATCAGGCCAGCAATCAACTGTCTCAGTGGCCAGGCTCCAAGGAGAAACAGCAGATGGATTTAATCAGGCCAGCAATCAACTGTCTCAGTGGCCAGGCTCTGGGGAGGAGGAGCAGATCAGTCATCAGGCCAGTAATCAACTGTCTCAGTGGCCAGGCTCTGGGGAGAAGGAGCAGATCAGTCATCAGGCCAGTAATCAACTGTCTCAGTGACCAGGCTCCAAGGAGAAACAGCAGATGGATTTAATCAGACCAGGAATCAACTGTCTCAGTGACCAGGCTCCAAGGAGAAACAGCAGATGGATTTAAATCAGGCCAGCAATCAACTGTCTCAGTGACCAGGCTCAAAAGGAGAAACAGCAGATGGATTTAATCAGACCAGGAATCAACTGTCTCAGTGACCAGGCTCCAAGGAGAAACAGCAGATGGATTTAATCAGACCAGGAATCAACTGTCTCAGTGACCAGGCTCCAAGGAGAAACAGCAGATGGATTTAATCAGACCAGGAATCAACTGTCTCAGTGACCAGGCTCCAAGGAGAAACAGCAGATGGATTTAATCAGACCAGGAATCAACTGTCTCAGTGACCAGGCTCCAAGGAGAAACAGCAGATGGATTTAAATCAGGCCAGCAATCAACTGTCTCAGTGACCAGGCTCTGGGGAGAAGGAGCAGATCAGTCATCAGGCCAGTAATCAACTGTCTCAGTGACCAGGCTCAAAAGGAGAAACAGCAGATGGATTTAATCAGACCAGGAATCAACTGTCTCAGTGACCAGGCTCCAAGGAGAAACAGCAGATGGATTTAATCAGACCAGGAATCAACTGTCTCAGTGACCAGGCTCCAAGGAGAAACAGCAGATGGATTCAATCAGACCAGGAATCAACTGTCTCAGTGACCAGGCTCCAAGGAGAAACAGCAGATGGATTTAATCAGACCAGGAATCAACTGTCTCAGTGACCAGGCTCCAAGGAGAAACAGCAGATGGATTTAAATCAGGCCATGAATCAACTCTGTCAGTGGCCAGGCTCTGGAGAGAAGGAGCAGATCAGTCATCAGGCCAGTAATCAACTGTCTCAGTGACCAGGCTCAAAAGGAGAAACAGCAGATGGATTTAATCAGACCAGGAATCAACTGTCTCAGTGACCAGGCTCCAAGGAGAAACAGCAGATGGATTTAAATCAGGCCAGCAATCAACTGTCTCAGTGACCAGGCTCCAAGGAGAAACAGCAGATGGACTTAATCAGGCCATGAATCAACTCTGTCAGTGGCCAGGCTCTGGAGAGAAGGAGCAGATCAGTCATCAGGCCAGTAATCAACTGTCTCAGTGACCAGGCTCCAAGGAGAAACAGCAGATGGATTTAATCAGACCAGGAATCAACTGTCTCAGTGACCAGGCTCCAAGGAGAAACAGCAGATGGATTTAATCAGACCAGGAATCAACTGTCTCAGTGACCAGGCTCCAAGGAGAAACAGCAGATGGATTTAATCAGACCAGGAATCAACTGTCTCAGTGACCAGGCTCCAAGGAGAAACAGCAGATGGATTTAAATCAGGCCATGAATCAACTCTGTCAGTGGCCAGGCTCTGGAGAGAAGGAGCAGATCAGTCATCAGGCCAGTAATCAACTGTCTCAGTGACCAGGCTCCAAGGAGAAACAGCAGATGGATTTTAATCAGGCCAGCAATCAACTGTCTCAGTGACCAGGCTCCAAGGAGAAACAGCAGATGGATTTAATCAGGCCATGAATCAACTCTGTCAGTGGCCAGGCTCTGGAGAGAAGGAGCAGATCAGTCATCAGGCCAGTAATCAACTGTCTCAGTGACCAGGCTCCAAAGAGAAACAGCAGATGGATTTAATCAGACCAGGAATCAACTGTCTCAGTGACCAGGCTCCAAGGAGAAACAGCAGATGGATTTAAATCAGGCCAGCAATCAACTGTCTCAGTGACCAGGCTCCAAGGAGAAACAGCAGATGGATTTAATCAGGCCATGAATCAACTCTGTCAGTGGCCAGGCTCTGGAGAGAAGGAGCAGATCAGTCATCAGGCCAGTAATCAACTGTCTCAGTGACCAGGCTCCAAGGAGAAACAGCAGATGGATTTAATCAGACCAGGAATCAACTGTCTCAGTGACCAGGCTCCAAGGAGAAACAGAAGATGGATTTAATCAGACCAGGAATCAACTGTCTCAGTGACCAGGCTCCAAGGAGAAACAGCAGATGGATTTAATCAGACCAGGAATCAACAGTCTCAGTGACCAGGCTCCAAGGAGAAACAGCAGATGGATTTAATCAGACCAGGAATCAACTGTCTCAGTGACCAGGCTCCAAGGAGAAACAGCAGATGGATTTAAATCAGGCCAGTAATCAACTGTCTCAGTGGCCAGGCTCCAAGGAGAAACAGCAGATGGATTTAATCAGACCAGGAATCAACTGTCTCAGTGACCAGGCTCCAAGGAGAAACAGCAGATGGATTTAAATCAGGCCAGCAATCAACTGTCTCAGTGACCAGGCTCTGGGGAGAAACAGCAGATGGATTTAATCAGGCCATGATCCAATTGTTACTTTCCAGAAAGCTCTTTCAGAAGTGTTTGATTTGAACAACATGTTTTTCATTTTTTTACCCCAGTACAATTCAACATCGTTGTACGTCCTGGGTGGAGGGAGTTGACAGTTGATATTGAAAATGTCAGTCTTGTGTGCACTGTATGAGTTCTCAACCAGAACTGAACAGGTCACGCCATGGGACTTAAAGTTTCTAAATCAAGTGATAACTCCCTCTATGCTGCTGGGAATTAAATGGACTTCTGAGAGACCTGGAAACATGGAACCCCTCCACTGTCTAACATTGATTTAATCCCAGCCACAATCTCATCTAATTGGGCCTCAAGAGAGACTAGGAGGACTTCTCTGGCCTGCATCCCATTGACAACCCAACTAGCCAAAATCTGACCCTTTCCTTAACCCTCACTTGGGGAGGGTACTCAGTTTTCCCCGGGCATTGACTCGGTAGGCTGGACTGCAGATGACAGAACTATAGACCGGTGCTACTGCCGGCTACAATACTGTGTATACTGTGTATCGTCACGTGGTCCCGTATGCTTGCGAGGCAGAGGATTCCTAGTCAGAGCCCTGCAAAGGGACTGAGAAGGAGGCTATACTGCACAGTGACGCCTGTTACACCAGCGAACAGAGCGTTGGTTCATGTCGACCGTTACACCACCGAACAGAGCGTTGGTTCACGTCGACCCTGTTACACCACCAAACAGAGCGTTCGTTCATGTCGACCCTGTTGCACCACCGAACAGAGCGTTGGTTCATGTCGACCCTGTTACACCACCGAACAGAGCATGCTAATGTGAACGGAATGCACAGTAATGGGCAAGGCAGGCTAACCCTCCCTTAACACCATCTCAGTGTTGAGTCAACATGCACTCCAGAGATTTGACTGTTTGACATTTACTTAGCCCCCGTAGCATGTAGTCTTCTAGCCCCCGTAGCATGTAGTCTACTAGCCCCCATAGCCTGTAGTCTTCTAGCCCCCATAGCCTGTAGTCTTCTAGCCCCGTAGTGTGTAGTCTTCTAGCCCCCATAGCCTGTAGTCTTCTAGCCCCGTAGCGTGTAGTCTTCTAGCCCCGTAGCATGTAGTCTTCTAGCCCCCATAGCCTGTAGTCTTCTAGCCCCATAGCCTGTAGTCTTCTAGCCCCCATAGCCTGTAGTCTTCTAGCCCCGTAGCGTGTAGTTTTCTAGCCCCGTAGCGTGTAGTCTTCTAGCCCCGTAGCGTGTAGTTTTCTAGCCCCGTAGCATGTAGTCTTCTAGCCCCCGTAGCGTGTAGTCTTCTAGCCCCATAGCGTGTAGTCTTCTAGCCCCCGTAGCGTGTAGTCTTCTAGCCACCATAGCATGTATTCTTCTAGCCCCGTAGCGTGTAGTCTTCTAGCCCCCGTAGCGTGTAGTCTTCTAGCCACCACAGCATGTATTCTTCTAGCCACCATAGCGTGTAGTCTTCTAGCCCCCGTAGCGTGTAGTCTTCTAGCCCCGTAGGGTGTAGTCTTCTAGGCCCCGTAGGGTGTAGTCTTCTAGCCCCCGTAGCATGTAATCTTCTAGGCCCCGTAGGGTGTAGTCTTCTAGCCCCCGTAGCATGTAATCTTCTAGCCCCCATAGCGTGTAGTCTTCTAGCCCCCGTAGCGTGTAGTCTTCTAGCCACCATAGCATGTATTCTTCTAGCCCCGTAGCGTGTAGTCTTCTAGCCCCCGTAGCGTGTAGTCTTCTAGCCACCACAGCATGTATTCTTCTAGCCACCATAGCGTGTAGTCTTCTAGCCCCCGTAGCGTGTTGTCTTCTAGCCCCGTAGGGTGTAGTCTTCTAGGCCCCGTAGGGTGTAGTCTTCTAGCCCCCGTAGCATGTAATCTTCTAGGCCCCGTAGGGTGTAGTCTTCTAGCCCCCGTAGGGTGTAGTCTTCTAGCCCCCGTAGGGTGTAGTCTTCTAGCCCCCGTAGGGTGTAGTCTTCTAGCCCCCGTAGGGTGCAGTCTTCTAGCCCCCATAGCATGTAGTCTTCTAGCCCCGTAGCATGTAGTCTTCTAGCCCCGTAGCGTGTAGTCTTCTAGCCCCGTAGCGTGTAGTCTTCTAGCCCCGTATAGTCCTGTACGGCAGAAGCACCAAGCCAGGCGTTTGACGTTCAGTAAGCCTTGTATAGTCCTGTACGGCAGAAGCACCAGGCCAGGCGTTTGACGTTCAGTCAGCCTTGTATAGTCCTGTACGGCAGAAGCCCAGAGCCAGCTAGACCGAGGCAGAGCTGCAGGTTAAATATGTGGGATGGCAAATTATCAACACCATCTGACAGCAGAACTCTATATAGTGCACACACACTGCAAAACCATATCCAGACCCCCCCCCCCCCCCCCCCCCACCCCCACCCCACCCCACCTCCCACACACACACACAGGAATTAGAACACGGTCTTACAGCTGAGAATGTTGGCAGAAAAGGAAATAGAACCACAACATTCAGCATCAAGTTTGAAAATCACCTCTGAAGCTCTCTACATTTATTATAACAACAAGAGAAATTAAAGGGACTTGACTATCCAGGTAACTAGGTGTTGCAAGCTGTCCGTCACTGAAGTGTTGATCCAGTCCAGAGATGCCAGTGTTTGAAAGAGTTGGAGAACTATGAAATGACATCAGTGGGTAATGTAAAACAGAGAACATTAAAACGCAGCCAGACACCTAACCTTGTGGGAGACTTATACAGTCACTGAGTACGAGAGGGAAAGCTATTACCATATAGAACAGAGGCAGGCAGGAGGGAGGCAGACATTAAATCATCTCTGTAACAAGCATATTTATGGACATATTGGTATTGATCACTTTACAGGTAATCATTTATTCATCAGTCCATTCGTTAGCCCAATGAAACATTATTCCGTGCCGTTGTCGTTTTGACAGTCAATGAAACAGGAAGTAGCCATCATCAATGTAAAATATGTCATCCACAATACAAAAAAAACATATGGACCTTCAGCAGTGGCGTGAATAACAATAACCTCCACATTAAGTGGCACGCTCCCATGCAACCAACCCACTTTTACACGTTAAGACCTGGTACAGCGACCGTGGCCGTCTGCAGAGTAGGCCTACATCATAACCACAGTGTAACAGCGCCCTCTAGCAGCCATTACCATAACTAAAGACATGTGGGTCAAGGTTCATTCTACAGAGGCTGTTCCACGTTCAGATGGATTACTTAAATCGGTATCCCAAATGGCAGTCTATTCCCTCTATAGGGCACTGGGCTCTGGTCAAAAGTAGTGCACTACATAGGGAATAGGGCACTGGGCTCTGGTCAATATAGTATTCCACTATATCCAGAACACCCCCTTCAGTCAGTCACTAGTCTGTATCCAGAACCCCCCCTTCAGTCAGTCAGTAGGCTGTATCCAGAACCCCCCCCATCAGTCAGTAACTAGGCTGTATCCAGAACTCCCCCCCCCCCCCTTCAGGCAGTCACTAGTCTGTATCCAGAACCCCCCTTCAGTCAGTCACTAGTCTGTATCCAGAACCCCCCTTCAGTCAGTCACTAGTCTGTATCCAGAACCCCCCATTCAGTCAGTCACTAGTCTGTATCCAGAACCCCCCTTCAGTCAGTCACTAGGCTGTATCCAGAACCCCCCATTCAGTCAGTCACTAGTCTGTATCCAGAACCCCCCATTCAGTCAGTCACTAGTCTGTATCCAGAACCCCCCATTCAGTCAGTCAGTAGGCTGTATCCAGAACCCCCCATTCAGTCAGTCACTAGTCTGTATCCAGAACCCCCCATTCAGTCAGTCAGTAGGCTGTATCCAGAACCCCCCATTCAGTCAGTCACTAGTCTGTATCCAGAACCCCCCCCCTCCTTCAGTCAGTAACTAGTCTGTATCCAGAACCCCTCCTTCAGTCAGTCACTAGTCTGTATCCAGAAGGTGGGGTTTAGGATGGGGGAGGTTGCAGGTGGATTAAAGTTTCCTGCTCACATAGAACAGAGCAGGGAACAAAGGGAATGGGCGTGGCCTGGCAGTCCTGACACAGAGGTCACATTTCAGACTACTCAATAGGTGATCAGGTGGTGACCCCTGACCCCTCTCAGGTGACGATCCTGATGCCGCAGCAGGTTCTGAGCTGCTCCAGGAAGATGAACGTAAGGACCGTGTGAGGGATGAGACGGATGCCTGCTGGAACCAGACCCTAAAGAGGAGAGAGACCATAGGTTTACCAGTCTGTATGGCAGGTGGAATTAAAGTGGTGTTTTTTTTCAAGCTGAGCATTGTGTTTAATGTAGAGACCAGCTCTCCTCCTAAAGAGTGACTGGGAGTTAAGGGCTTTGTCTCCAGTCTTTAAAGTGGTGCACTATGTGTGTTTTTTCAAACTGAGCGTTGTGTTTAATGTAGAGACCAGCTCTCCTCCTAGAGGAGCGACTGGGGGTTAAGGGCTTTGTCTCCAGTCTTTAAAGTGGTGCACTATGTGTGTTTTTTCAAGCTGAGCGTTGTGTTTAATGTAGAGACCAGCTCTCCTCCTAGAGGAGCGACTAGGGGGTTATAAGGGCTTTGTCTCCAGTCTTTAAAGTGGTGCACTGTGTGTGTTTTTTCAAGCTGAGCATTGTGTTTAATGTAGAGACCAGCTCTCCTCCTAAAGGAGAGACTAGGGGGTTATAAGGGCTTTGTCTCCAGTCTTTGCTGTGACACTCCTGATTCAGGTCAGTCAATGTCATAAACCCCACCACAGACTGTGCGATTGCAGCCGTTTCATACAAAAATGTTCACGTCGTGGGCAAATTCTTCGGCGGTAAACGATTGTCGGATGTCTTGGCTCGTTCAGTGTGACAGGGGGGTCTAGGTCTGCTGATTCAGTACCACTACGTCTTGGCTCGTTCAGTGTGACAGGGGGTCTAGGTCTGCTGATTCAGTACCACTAGGTCTGCTGATTCAGTACCACTAGGTCTGCTGATTCAGTACCACTAGGTCTGCTGATTCAGTACCACTAGGTCTTGGCTCGTTCAGTGTGACAGGGTCTAGGTCTGCTGATTCAGTACCACTAGGTCTGCTGATTCAGTACCACTAGGTCTGCTGATTCAGTACCACTAGGTCTATGCTCGTTCAGTGTGACAGGGTCTAGATCTGCTGATTCAGTACCACTAGGTCTTGGCTCGTTCAGTGTGACAGGGTCTAGGTCTGCTGATTCAGTACCACTAGGTCTTGGCTCGTTCAGTGTGACAGGGTCTAGGTCTGCTGATTCAGTACCACTAGGTCTGCTGATTCAGTACCACTAGGTCTGCTGATTAAGTACCACTAGGTCTTGGCTCGTTCAGCGTGACAGGGTCTAGATCTGCTGATTCAGTACCACTAGGTCTTGGCTCGTTCAGTGTGACAGGGTCTAGGTCTGCTGATTCAGTACCACTAGGTCTTGGCTCGTTCAGTGTGACAGGGTCTAGGTCTGCTGATTCAGTACCACTAGGTCTGCTGATTCAGTACCACTAGGTCTGCTGATTCAGTACCACTAGGTCTGCTGATTCAGTACCACTAGGTCTTGGCTCGTTCAGTGTGACAGGGTCTAGGTCTGCTGATTCAGTACCACTAGGTCTGCTGATTCAGTACCACTAGGTCTGCTGATTCAGTACCACTAGGTCTGCTGATTCAGTACCACTAGGTCTGCTGATTCAGTACCACTAGGTCTTGGCTCGTTCAGCGTGACAGGGTCTAGGTCTGCTGATTCAGTACCACTAGGTCTTGGCTCGTTCAGCGTGACAGGGTCTAGGTCTGCTGATTCAGTACCACTAGGTCTTGGCTCGTTCAGCGTGACAGGGTCTAGGTCTGCTGATTCAGTACCACTAGGTCTTGGCTCGTTCAGCGTGACAGGGTCTAGATCTGCTGATTCAGTACCACTAGGTCTGCTGATTCAGTACCACTAGGTCTGCTGATTCAGTACCACTAGGTCTGCTGATTCAGTACCACTAGGTCTGCTGATTCAGTACCACTAGGTCTTGGCTCGTTCAGTGTGACAGGGTCTAGGCCTGCTGATTCAGTACCACTAGGTCTGCTGATTCAGTACCACTAGGTCTTGGCTCGTTCAGCGTGACAGGGTCTAGGCCTGCTGATTCAGTACCACTAGGTCTGCTGATTCAGTACCACTAAGTCTTGGCTCGTTCAGTGTGACAGGGTCTAGGTCTGCTGATTCAGTACCACTAGGTCTTGGCTCGTTCAGCGTGACAGGGTCTAGGCCTGCTGATTCAGTACCACTAGGTCTGCTGATTCAGTACCACTAGGTCTTGGCTCGTTCAGTGTGACAGGGTCTAGGTCTGCTGATTCAGTACCACTAGGTCTTGGCTCGTTCAGCGTGACAGGGTCTAGATCTGCTGATTCAGTACCACTAGGTCTTGGCTGGTTCAGTGTGACAGGGTCTAGATCTGCTGATTCAGTACCACTAGGGGTTGGCTCGTTCAGCGTGACAGGGTCTAGGTCTGCTGATTCAGTACCACTAGGTCTGCTGATTCAGTACCACTAGGTCTTGGCTGGTTCAGTGTGACAGGGTCTAGATCTGCTGATTCAGTACCACTAGGTCTTGGCTCGTTCAGTGAGACAGGCGGTCTAGATCTGCTGATTCAGTACCACTACGTGCGGTCGTAGGCGCCGACAAAGTTCTTTATCGTGCAGTGTGGCTGGTGTTACGAGCCAATCCCGGTGACTGACCAATAGGAACACGGCCGGCACATGAGTAGGCACACAATAATATGATTATTGTGAATAGTCAGATTAATATAATAGTTTGATTTAAACGTTTACATGCTTTGTATACTTTCAGTTTGTCCCGAACTCACTTCTCTCGCGCTAACGCAAATAATCTACCAAAAAAACAACAATTCCTATGATTTACAGCGTTAAATAATGAGAACAATATTTATTGTAAACAAATGTTTCATTTTGTCGTCATAACAAGCTTGGCAGCAACATTAAAAGAGTACGCCTACAACACTGAGAGAAGACACCAATCTGACAGGAGTTCCTGATTTGTATTATCCCTATAAACTCCAGCTGGCAAGCAGAACCAGGTGTTAAATTAACTAAATAACAACATCCTGCAGGAGGATGGCTCTCAAGTAGAAGGGGTTGAACACCGCTGGTTTAAGGCTATGTCAACTACGCTACTTTATTGTCAATGATATTTAACAACAGTTACCTTGTAGAAGGCATTGGGTCCCAGTTTAGCTGTATCTCTCACACAGTGTAGCAGACCCTGGAACAGAAGAAACACAAACACTAATTTACCCTCCGGCCCTTATTTGCCCCCCGGCCCTCATTTGCCCCCCGGCCCTCATTTGCCCCCCGGCCCTCATTTGCCCCCCGGCCCTCATTTACCCTCATTTACCCTCCGGCCCTCATTTACCCTCATTTACCCTCTGTCCATCATTTACCCTCATTTACCCTCCGGCCCTCATTTGCCCTCCGGCCCTCATTTGCCCTCCGGCCCTCATTTGCCCTCCGGTCCTTCATTTGCCCTCGGTCCTTCATTTGCCCTCGGTCCTTCATTTGCCCTCGGTCCTTCATTTGCCCTCGGTCCTTCATTTGCCCTCTGTCCTTCATTTGCCCTCTGTCCTTCATTTGCCCTCTGTCCTTCATTTGCCCTCCGGCCCTCATTTTCCCTCCGGCCCTCATTTGCCCTCCGGCCCTCATTCACCCTCATTTACCCTCCGTCCCTCATTTACCCTCCGTCCCTCATTTGCCCTCCGGCCCTCATTCCCCCCCCCCCCCCCCCGGCCCTCATTTGCCCCCCCCCGGCCCTCATTTACCCTCCGGCCCTCATTTACCCTCCGGCCCTCATTTACACTGATTTACCCTCCGTCCCTCATTTACCCTCCATCTCTCATTTACCCTCATTTGCCCTGTGTCCCTCATTTGTCCCCCATCTCTCATTTACCCTCCATCTCTCATTTACCCTCATTTGCCCTCCGTCCCTCATTTGCCCTCCGTCCCTCATTTACCCTCCGTCCCTCATTTACCCTCCGTCCCTCATTTGCCCTCCGTCCCTCATTTGCCCTCATTTGCCCTCCGTCCCTCATTTGCCCTCCGTCCCTCATTTGCCCTCATTTACCCTCATTTGCCCTCATTTACCCTCATTTACCCTCCGTCCTTCATTTACCCTCCGTCTCTCATTTGCCCTCCGGCCCTCATTTGCCCCCAGGCCCCCAATTACCCTAATTTGCCCTCTGTCCCTCATTTGCCCTCATTTACACTCAATTGCCCTCCGGCCCTGATTTGCCCTCCGGCCCTCATTTACACTAATTTGCCCTCCGGCCCTCATTTGCCCTCCGGCCCTCATTTGCCCTCCGGCCCTCATTTGCCCTCCGGCCCTCATTTGCCCTCCGTCCCTCCCTCCCTGACCATCAACAACAGAACTGTCAGAGCAATGACAAGCAGCAGCCTGACAGATAAAAGCCTCCATGGACCTGACGACATCAGAACAGCAACACAGAGGCCACAGGTGGAGAAGGGTTAGATTTAATGAGGTAAAAAAAGAGTCATACCAGTTCACAGTGATATCCCTAAACAACATCTACACTGGCATTGTCCTCAGTCCTGGGGAGTCAGAACCCACCGTGAATACACATGTTAACTCTATCCCTGTAGCAACACCCCTGATTCAATGAATCATCTAGCCCTTAACTAGTTGTATCAAGGGTGGTACAGTGTTAGGCTACAGTCCTGCAAATACCTAGGACTGGAACTGACAAGCCCTGATCTACAGTACACACACACACACACACACACTTACCACATATTCCCCTTTTGAGTTCATCAGCCTGGTCTTCAAGACATCCAGTGGTTGGCACAGGACAGTGGCACAGCCTCCCTACACAGAGAAGCAGAGGGCATTATACACCACTAACCCACAGGTCCTGTCTCCACACCACTAACCCACAGCCCCCGTGTCTCCACACCACTAACCCACAGCCCCCGTGTCTCCACACCACTAACCCACAGCCCCCGTGTCTCCACACCACTAACCCACAGCTCCTGTGTCTCCACACCACTAACCCACAGCTCCTGTCTCTCCACACCACTAACCCAGAGCTCCTGTCTCTCCACACCACTAACCCAGAGCTCCTGTCTCTCCACACCACTAACCCAGAGCTCCTGTGTCTCCACACCACTAACCCAGAGCTCCTGTGTCTCCACACCACTAACCCAGAGCTCCTGTGTCTCCACACCACTAACCCAGAGCTCCTGTGTCTCCACACCACTAACCCAGAGCTCCTGTGTCTCCACACCACTAACCCAGAGCTCCTGTGTCTCCACACCACTAACCCAGAGCTCCTGTGTCTCCACACCACTAACCCACAGCTCCTGTCTCCACACACCACTAACCCACAGCTCCTGTCTCCACACACCACTAACCCACAGCTCCTGTCTCCACACACCACTAACCCACAGCTCCTGTCTCCACACCACTAACCCACAGCTCCTGTCTCCACACCACTAACCCACAGCTCCTGTCTCCACACCACTAACCCACAGCTCCTGTCTCCACACCACTAACCCACAGCTCCTGTCTCCACACACCACTAACCCACAGCTCCTGTCTCCACACACCACTAACCCACAGCTCCTGTCTCCACACCACTAACCCACAGCTCCTGTCTCCACACCACTAACCCAGAGCTCCTGTGTCTCCACACCACTAACCCAGAGCTCCTGTGTCTCCACACCACTAACCCAGAGCTCCTGTGTCTCCACACCACTAACCCAGAGCTCCTGTGTCTCCACACCACTAACCCAGAGCTCCTGTGTCTCCACACCACTAACCCACAGCTCCTGTGTCTCCACACCACTAACCCACAGCTCCTGTCTCCACACACCACTAACCCACAGCTCCTGTCTCCACACACCACTAACCCACAGCTCCTGTCTCCACACCACTAACCCACAGCTCCTGTCTCCACACCACTAACCCACAGCTCCTGTCTCCACACCACTAACCCACAGCTCCTGTCTCCACACACCACTAACCCACAGCTCCTGTCTCCACACACCACTAACCCACAGCTCCTGTCTCCACACCACTAACCCACAGCTCCTGTCTCCACACCACTAACCCACAGCTCCTGTCTCCACACCACTAACCCACAGCCCCTGTCTCGTTGCCTTTCTAATGTGTAGACTGGACACTCACTGCGATGAGGCTGGCCAGGAAGTGAGTTAGAATGTTGTCTTGCATGGCTCCAGTCCCCAGAACCAGCTGCTTGGCCTGATCATAACAGGCCAGCTACAGAGAAATAAAATAGGAAGTTAAATCTAGCTGATACATTTTGGACAAAGACACACATGTTAACACCCTCCCCCCACAGATACAAACCCACCATAGGACCTTACCTGTCCAACAGTGACCAGTGCTCCTCTAGAAGATGCCATTGTGGCTCCAGAGAACAGCTTCTTCATTCCCTCTATGGAGAAATACTGTGTCATGAGTGCAACTGTGTCCCTTCGAATCGTCCAGTGACTTCAACCTCGCCCTGATCCCAACGATCCACCATCAATCAACCCTTTACTTACCCTCTTTCCATACCCGGAACAGTCCATCTAGTGCATGAGCATAACTGGAAGAGATGGAGAAAAACAACACTTATGAAGGTCAACATCTCTCCGAAGATGATCCTTAACAGCGATATGTAAAGGTATCATATTATTTTACTATACTTAACTCACATACTCACTTTCTCCTGAGTTCTAGTGGTACTTTAACGTCATTCTGCATTCTGGATCGGGGGGGGAAATGTGGGAAGTATGAATGTTTTGTCCTGTACATTTGTTTACTGAGTTGAAAGGACGGGCAACTCCAGTTCTCTGGGGCCTGATTGGTGTCATATTTTGTCCCCGGGTAACACATCTGACTCCAATAATCAACTAATCATGATCTTCAGTTTAGAACGCAATCAGTTTAATCAGCTGTGTTTGCTAAGGATGATGGGGGAACAGTGTGAAACCACTCCAGTCTCCCTGAGGGCTGTTGTCCAGTCCTGATCTATTGAATGGTTGAGTAAAGCAATACAGAGCCTTGTAAAATAATTCACCCACCTTGGTGTTTTTCCTATTTTGTTGCATTACAACCTGTAATTTAAATGGATTTTTATTTGGATTTCATGTAATGGACACAAAATAGTCCAAATTGGTGAAGTGACATTTTAAAAAGTACTTGTTTAAAAAAAAAATGAAAAAAAAAAAATGGAAAAGTGGTTTGTGTATATGTATTCACCCCCTTTACTATGAAGCCCCTTAATAAGATCTGGTGCAGCCAATTACCTTCAGAAGTCACAGAATTAGTTAAATAAAGTCCACCTGTGTGCAATCTAAGTGTCACATGATCTGTCACATGATCTCAGTATATATACACCTGTATTTCTACTTCAACATCATTATCTGCACATCTATCACTCCAGTGTTAATTTGCTAAATTGTATTTACTTCCTTACTGTGGCCTATTTATTGCCTTACCTCCTTATGCCATTTGCACACCCTATATATAGACAAGGGGCACCACCAAGCAAGGGGCACCATGAAGACCAAGGAGCTCTCCAAACAGGTCAGGGACAAAGTTGTGGAGAAGTACAGATCAGGGTTGGGTTATAAAAAAATATCAGAAACTTTTAACATCCCACAGAGCACCATTAAATCCATTATTAAAAAATGGAAAGAATATGGACCACAACAAGCCTGCCAAGAGAGGGCCGCCCACCAAAACTCATGGAACAGGCAAGGAGGGCATTAATCAGAGGGGCAACAAAGAGACCAAAGATAACCCTGAAGAACCTGCAAACGTCCACAGCGGAGATTGGAGTATCTGTCCATAGCACCACTAAGCCGTACACTCCACACAGCTGGGCTTTACGGAAGAGTGGCCCGAAAAAAAGCCATTGCTTAAAAAAAAAAAATAAGCAAACACATTTGGTGTTCGCCAAAAGGCATGTGGGAGACTCCCCAAACTTATGGAAGAAGGTATTCTGGTTAGATGAGAATAAAATTTAGATTTTTGTCCATCAAGGAAAACACTATGTCTGGCGCAAACCTCTCATCACCCCAAGAACACCATCCCCACAGTGAAGCATGGTGGTGGCAGGATCATGCTGTGGGTACGTTTTTCCATCGGCAGGGACTGGGAAACTGGTCAGAATTGAATGACAGGTAAATTCTTGAGGGAAACCTGTTTCAGTCTTCAAGAGATTTGAGACTGGGACAGAGGTTCACCTTCCAGCAGGCCAATGACCCTAAGCATACTGCTAAAGCAACACTCAAGTGGTTTAAGGGGAAACATTTAAATGTCTTGGAATGGCCTAGTCAAAGCCCAGACCTCAATCAAATTGAGAATCTGTGGTATGACTTAAAGATTGCTGTACACCAGCGGAACCCATCCAACTTGAAGGAGCTGGAGCAGTTTTGCCTTGAAGAATGAGCAAAAGTCCCAGTGGCTAGATGTGTCAAGCTTATAGAAACATACCCCAAGAGACTTGCAGCTGTAATTGCTACTAAACGTGGCTTTACAAATAATTGACATAATTGGGGGGGGGTGAATAGTTATGCACGCTCAAGTTCTGTTTTTGTCTTATTTCTTGTTTGTTTCACAAAAAATATTATGAATCTTCAAAAGTGGTAGGTGTGTTGTGTAAATCAAATGATGGTTGTAAGGCAACAAAATAGGAAAAATGCCAAGGGGGGGTGAATACTTTCACAAGCCACTGTATACTGCATGTCATCACCGACATCTAGTGGACATTATCAACCATGGACAACTGCAATACAATTCTTAAAATATACAATTCAGTAATCTTATTTCTAGATTTGACTCACCTGACATTAACCATGTCTGCTGGGGTCCCAATGAATCCCCCGGCAAATCCTACAGACAGACAGACAGATATGAACCATACTGCTGGGGTCACTATACATCCACAGACACAGGTGAGAGACTTATACACAGTAGTGTGGTGACCTGTACAGTGCTGGCACCTTAATTGGGGAGGACAGGCTCGCAGTAATGGCTGGAGCGGAATTAGTGGAATTATATCAAACCGTTTTCCAGTTGTTTGATGCCATTCCATTTACTCCGTTCCAGACTTTATTATGAGTCGTCCTCCCCTCAGCAGCCTCCTGTGATACGTTCCATCCAGCACGGTTCCAGCAACTATAGTGGATGTGTAATCTTGGCCAAGTTCGGTAGTGTGAAAAGTGTACGACAGAGCATTACAGAACTAATCATGTTGTCATTAGAGCCAGCTGGGTTTAGGTCTGTGTAGCAACAGATAACATTGTGGTTAAAACACAGTGTGAAGACAGTGTGTGTACCTCCAACCAACCCCAGAAGGACCTTCTGGTAGAAGGGCATGGGACCATGGGTCCTGTCCTTCATCTGATCACTCACTGTCTCATAGATGGCGAAGCGGGACAGAGAATACGTCATCTGGGGGGGGACAGAGATAATATTTTATTAATTCACCTTTATTTAACCAGGTAGGCTAGTTGAGAACAAGTTCTCATTTACAACTGCAACCTGGGCAAGATAAAGCAAAGCAGTCCGACACAAACAACAACACAGAGTTACACATGGAATAAACAAACGTACAGTCAATAACACAATAGAAAAAGTCTATATTAAAGGCAAATGGCATAAGGAGGTAAGGCAATAAATAGGCCACAGTGAGGACGTAAATACAATTTAGCAAATTAACACTGGAGTGATGGATGTGCAGATGATGATGAGGAAGTAGAAATACTGGTGTGCAAAAGAGCAAAAAAAGTCAATGAAACCCATATGAGGATGAGGTAGTTGGATGGGCTATTTACAGATGGGCTGTGTACAGCTGCAGCGATCAGTAAGCTGCTCAGATAGCGGATGCTTAAAGTTAGTGAGGGAGATAGAAGTCTCCAACTTCAGGGATTTTTGCAATTCGTTCCAGTCATTGGCAGCAGAGAACTGGAAGGAAAGGCGGCCAAAGTAGGTGTTGGCTTTGGGGATGACCAGTGAGATATACCTGCTGGAGCGCGTGCTACGGGTGGGTGTTGTTATGGTAACCAGTGAGCTGAGATAAGGCAGAGCTTTACCTAGCAGAGACTTATAGATGGCCTGGAGCCAGTGGGTCTGGCGACGAATATGTAGCGAGGGCCAGCCGACGAGAGCATACAGGTCGCAGTTTTACTAGCGTTTAAGAGCAGTTGGAGGCCACGGAAGGAGTGCTGTATGGCATTGAAGCTCGTTTGGAGGTTTGTTAACACAGTGTACAAAGAAGGGCCAGATGTATTCAGAATGGTGTCGCCTGCATAGAAGTGGATCAAGGAATCACCCACAGCAAGAGCGACATCGTTGATATATACAGAGAAAAGAGTCGGCCCGAGAATTGAACCCTGTGGCACACCCATAGAGACTGTCAGAGGTCCAGACAACAGGCCCTCCGATTTGACACACTGAACTCTATCTGAGAAGTAGTTGGTGAACCAGGCAAGGCAGTCATTTGAGTCTGCCGATAATAATACGGTGATTGACAGATTCGAAAGCCTTGGCCAGGTCGATGAAGATGGCTGCACAGTACTGTCTTTTATCGATGGCGGTTATGATATCATTTAGTACCTTGAGCGTGGCTGAGGTGTACCCGTGACCAGCTCGGAAACCGGATTGCACAGCAGAGAAGGTATGGTGGGATTTGAAATGGTCAGTGATCTGTTAACTTGGCTTTTGAAGACTTTAAAAAGGCAGGGCAGGATAGATATAGATCTGTAACAGTTTGGGTCTAGAGTGCCACCCCCTTTGAAGAGGGGGATGACCGCGACAGCTTTCCAATCTTTAGAGATCTCGGGTGATACGAAAGAGAGGTTGAACAGACTGGTAATAGGGGATGTAACAATGGCGGCGGATAATTTTAGAAAGAAGGTCCAGATTGTCTAGACTTGTACAGGTCCAGGTTTTGCAGCTCTTTCAGAACATCTGCTATCTGGATTTGGGTGAAGGAGAAGCTGGGGAGGCTTGGGCAAGTAGCTACGGGGGGTGTGGAGCTGTTGGCCGGGGTAGCTAGGAGGAAAGCACAGCCAGACATAGAGAAATGCTTATTGAAATCACCGATAAATCCACGATAATCGGGAGTGAGTGTTTCCTCGCCTCAGTGCAGTGGGCAGCTGGGAGGAGGAGGTGCTCTTATTCTCCATGGACTTTCCAGTGTCCCAAAACTTTTTGGAGTTACAGCTACAGGATGCAAATCTGTGTTTGAAAAAGCTAGCCTTTGCTTTCCTAACTGACTGCGTGTATTGGTTCCCGACTTCCCTGAAAAGTTGCATATCACGGGGACTATTTGATGCTAGTGCCACTGACTATTGATCATAGAGACATTAGAACATATAGAATATGACAAGAAGTGTTTTTAACATAACGCTCTTGGAGGCGATGGCGGTGTGCGTATCTACCCACCTGTCTACAGAGGGAGGCGCTGAGGCCGCTGTAGAGAGCCAGAACACCTTCTCTCTGCACCACACTCATGGTCATTCCCACCATCCTCATCCTCACCTCGTGCTGTGTCTGGAGGTGCACCTGGAGGAGAACAGATATCAAAAACCAGGAAGTGACACAGTAGAGAGGAGTCAATGTCAATGTAAGGTTTTAGTATTACTGTTTAAAAATGAATAAATAGCTACATTGTGATGCTGATAATGCATAAACTGGAAGTCAAAGTTCACACAGAACAACAACAGTCAAAGACCAAGGTCTAAATGTTTACATGACTGGTGGACGTGATGATGTCAGAGTCCCAACTCCCACTTTCTCCACCACCGAGATAAGGAACCATCAAGAAGACTCAACACAAATATTACAACCAGTGAAGTGAACTGTATAATTCACTAGTATTAAATATTGGGCTAGTAGGAGAGCCGATGAAGTGAACTATTAGGCCTAATTTGTTATGCAGTGCCAGTTGTCAGCTGTGCTCGTCAGGCCGTTGTTGCAGCCATTCATTTACTGATTCCATCCATTGATATGATTATTTATCGACAGTTATTTGATAGCCTAAAGCAAAATCTCACGATTTTACAAATTTTACTTCAGATTTTGATGTTTACTGACGTTGCTCCAAACGATATGTTTTCTAATGGGGTTGATCCGGGTGCTCAGCATAGGAGGTTGTGTGTTCAATCCCAGATGTAGACACACACATATACATACACATATATATATATATATATATATATATATATATATATATATCATGTTTTAACCCTATCCAAAACCTTAACCCTTAAATTAACCATTTAGAATGAATGAAGAATGCTGCTGAGCAGGAGGAGCAACCCAGGCTGTCCAAAAACACTTCCTAATGTGATGTTTGGAGAAACGTGGATAAGAGTCAGAATCTGAAGTAGTCAAACTGATAGCTCTGATTGGTCCACTCACAGGCTCTGGCATTCAAACGCAGCTTTATCAAAAACAATCACATCATTCACCTGTATTTACCCTCCCCCAAAAAAGAATATGCTTTTTAGCAGCTAATGTGGCTATCTTAAAAGAACTACAAATACCATGATGATCTGGACCAGACTGACGAATCGAGATAAAGGTAAGAATCTCTGGATTAACTGTCTAATGTTAGCAAAATGATGCAATGAATAAATTGGCTACATTTCTGTGAATAGACCCTGCTGTGAACTGTCTTGTACAAGTTACAACCTGTTAGCAAATGTGTCAGCTAGAGAAGACATGCAGAAACTTGTAGGGATTAGTAGTCTTGCATGAAGTCTACTTTGATGCTAATTAGCATGTTCAAATCTGAGAGTAAATAGAGGCGAATATATTAACAAAAGTCACCTTGTCCGAGAGAGAGGTTTACATGGTTATCTTAACTTTACGCCAGGGTAAACCTACACGAATCACAGCACTTATTTTAAGTGATTCTAAAATCCCCCATGGGGAAAAATTCATGGTGGAAAAATTATTTTTGATGGGTATTATGACGCCTCCACTGTGGGGCTCTATAAATGCAGATATTGACTCCGCAAATCAAGCATACTTTAGTGGCAAAGTCAACTGCGCACTGGGCTTCGGGACAGAATCACTCATTGCATGTTTCATTACAATATCTTGCCCTGATCAGATCCCCTCTACATATCTTACCTTGATCATATCCCCTCTACATATCTTACCTTGATCATATCCCCTCTACATATCTTACCTTGATCATATCCCCTCTACATATCTTACCTTGATCATATCCCCTCTACATATCTTACCTTGATCATATCCCCTCTACATATCTTACCTTGATCATATCCCCTCTACATATCTTACCTTGATCATATCCCCTCTACATATCTTACCTTGATCATATCCCCTCTACATATCTTACCTTGATCATATCCCCTCTACATATCTTACCTTGATCATATCCCCTCTACATATCTTACCTTGATCAGATCCCCTCTACATATCTTACCTTGATCATATCCCCTCTACATATCTTACCTTGATCATATCCCCTCTACATATCTTACCTTGATCATATCCCCTCTACATATCTTACCTTAATCAGATCTAAGGGGTGTGTAATACAGGCGGCAGCACTTGAGGAAAGTCCACCGAAATACCATCGCGACCGGCGTTTCTCCGACATGTTTCCAAGTGTCCTGTTGGTTAATCAAACCCGAGAAACCTTGTCTGGGCCGTCTTGTGTTAGCCTATCCAGTGACACCTGCTTGGACTCACACTACCTTATTTCAACTCCCTAGCTAGAGAATTATTGGCATGTGTCAGATAATGTCCAAAACTGGTGACTGGCGATTGGTGGAAAATGTTTCCCGGTTCTTGCACCGTTCTTTCCGCGGCATTTCATACAAAACGCATGGCAAAACGTTGCCAATATTATATATGAAGACTGCTAGCCTGGTTGACGCAACTCACGAGTTTAGTGTTAGCAGGCTGCACCAAAGTATTTTAAACTAGTATGGACCTACTACGGAACGAACATACAGCTAGACCAATGAGGCGATTCGATTAATCTGGCCCGGGTAAGCGTGTTTTCCACCGGGAGAAAGTTGATTGCATTCCTTTTGGAACCGGGCTGAGCCAGGTGCCCTGTTCAAAGCCCACGACTAAATCGTCTCAAAACAAAAAGTGACGTATTTAGCACGTGGAGTTAACAGTATTTGCACATGCAAAAGTGATTGCTTTTGAAAAAACGCTTAATCTGCCTTCCGAAAATTAGAACATATATTTAATGGAAAAGGGATGCATGTTTCTAGCTGATGCCAAATGCTGCATTGTGGACATGCTCGAGCTGTGCAGATGATTGCCATAGACCGGTGCCCCGCGGCTCAGCATAATCGAATCTGCCCGGTATCTCGTTTCGCAACAGCTGTGTTGACGATCGAATCAGCCTGCAGACACCCGGCCCGCCACAAGGAGTCGCTAGAGCGCGACGAGCCAAGTAAAGTCCCCCCAGCCAAGCTCTCCCCTAACCCGGACGACGCTGGGCCAAACTCTCCCCTAACCCGGACGACGCTGGGCCAAACTCTCCCCTAACCCGGACGACGCTGGGCCAAACTCTCCCCTAACCCGGACGACGCTGGGCCAAACTCTCCCCTAACCCGGACGACGCTGGGCCAAACCCTCCCCTAACCCGGACGACGCTGGGCCAAACCCTCCCCTAACCCGGACGACGCTGGGCCAAACTCTCCCCTAACCCGGACGACGCTGGGCCAAACTCTCCCCTAACCCGGACGACGCTGGGCCAAACTCTCCCCTAACCCGGACGACGCTGGGCCAAACCTTCCCCTAACCCGGACGACGCTGGGCCAATTGTGCGCCGGCCTATAGGAGTCCTGGTCACAGCCAATAATGACACAGTCTGGGATTGAATCCCAGGCTGTAGTGATGCCTCAACAGACCGCTGCACCACTCGGGAAGCCGACTAATTGGTCTTTTGACCAATCACATCAGATCTTTTTCAGAGCTTATCTGATTGGTCAAAAGACCACTTAGTGGGAAAAAATGTCAGAATTTGGGCTGCTTGTGTAAACGCAGGTATAAATCGGAAGTCAAAAGATGAGATTCCATGTGTTTTGTTGCTGTTTACACATTAAGGTAAAGACCAGATATGTATCAGATATGCAAATAATTGTCAAACGATCAGAATTGGGCTGCCTGTGTAATAGCAGTCTAATTTGCCTTGTCAGCTGGTGTTCAAGTGGGTGTGCTCTTTTTAGAAACTAGCCGCACTGGAAACATGATTCGACGTAGGCACGTAGTCTTTCCACAACTTTGATATACAGCATGGGCCCAGCCAACACTGCCAAAATAACCAGGAAAATAGGCTTTTGTTTTGTGCCAATCTTCCCAGCATGGAAAACAACTGCACGTCACTGAACGTGTTGTGCCTCATGATGGCCACTGACCAGTTCTGATCAAACTCAGTAGACAAGGTTATACGAGTATCTGGAGGTTTTCTCAACTACTCTGTAATAAATATTCCTATGTACAAATAGTTGTTAGAATAGACACTAGATCAGAATGTTCTTTACTGTGCAGGAGGATACGTCTGCTGGTCAAACATTACCCATGTGTCTTGAGGGTGGGAGAGAATTCTACTTTGCTCTACCATCTCGTGCCAAGACTGGACGCAGCTGGTTCCACCCTGAGTGGAAGTGTGGCCTACGTGACTGATGTAAAAATAGTAGCCAAGACCCCTCCCTGCTTACTGTAGTGTTGTGGAATACAGCTGCCCTCTACATAGCTGTAGATGACCTACGGTACTGGGCTCTGACCTGTAAGAGGGCTTCAATAGAACATAAACCTAGGAACCCATTTTGGTTTCCGGTCAGACTGGCAGACAGTGGACCCGAAGATGTCGAGGGTTTAGAAAAACATTCAGAACCCGGCTTGACAGAGGTCAGATGGACAAAGGTTTTCACAAACAACAACAGCTTCATTTCTCACGTTATTACACAGCTATGATTATATTGTGTTGAGATATAACACAAGTGCAACATGTCATGGATCCGTGTTGAACTGGGCCTGGAGCCCATCTGGTTAAGACCAGCATGGTTTTCATAAGCTGTCAGTGGTATGTGAGGTAACAGGGCAGCAGACAGAGAAGATACACAGAAACACATGGTGCAAGAGATCGTAAGGAGACACCCACTCCTTCTCTCCCTCCACTGACTGTCTGACACCCACTCCTTCTCTCCCTCCACTGACTGTCTGACACCCACTCCTTCTCTCCCTCCACTGACTGTCTGACACCCACTCCTTCTCTCCCTCCACTGACTGTCTGACACCCACTCCTTCTCTCCCTCCACTGACTGTCTGACACCCACTCCTTCTCTCCCTCCACTGACTGTCTGACACCCACTCCTTCTCTCCCTCCACTGGCTGTCTGACACCCACACCTTCTCTCCCTCCACTGACTGTCTGACACCCACTCCTTCTCTCCCTCCACTGACTGTCTGACACCCACTCCTTCTCTCCCACCACTGACTGTCTGACACCCACACCTTCTCTCCCTCCACTGACTGTCTGACACCCACTCCTTCTCTCCCTCCACTGACTGTCTGACACCCACTTCTTCTCTCCCTCCACTGACTGTCTGACACCCACACCTTCTCTCCCTCCACTGACTGTCACTGCATGAAGAGCAGTGACACCCCCCCCCCCCCCCCCCCCCCTCCTCCTCCTCCTCCTAGCCTGGGGGGGGCTGGTCTAAAGAAACACATGAAGAAAATGTATTTCAGAGGAACAGAATATGAGTCCTCTGCTCCATACCACAGGCTGTAGGCCTGTTCATTTATCTGACAGGATAGGCTTATAATGTCATTTTATATTATACCATTTTATGGTAAAAATAATATTACTGAATATGTTCTACATTCCAGAGGAGGTGTATATATATGAAGTGGCTATGTTGAGCGTAAAAGTGATCATTCCTATACATTAGATTTAGAGTTATTTGGCAACTTTAGTGGTGAATGATACAAACCTTAGAATGTGTTAGAAATCAACACAAACGGGCTGCGTGATGCGACTCCAGGATACTGACGATTTGAGAAGGTCTTGCACTCAGTTTCCGCGCATCAGGCTACACACCCTCTTCTCTAATCAAGTGATCATATTTTCACCCGTCAGACTATTCTCAATTTAATCTTGCTTTTGCTAATATTTCAAGTTAGTTTAGATTTAGAATGGCCCATTATGAAATGGGCAGGAACAGGGGGAAATAGATATCATCTGTATGTACTGGAAGAGGTAAATGGGAGGCCGTTTCCCGCTGGTTCCTTTTCAATCGTGCCTGGTTCGCTCCTCCGGTTAGGTCACTCCACGGGTTCTCTAACGTTGTTCCTGAAACTACCCAGTGCTTCATTAGGAAAACCAAGTGGAATCTGTTCAAGAACATCGATAAGTAAAAATGTTTTCACAAAACATAATTAATTAAACTGTTGACAACCCCTCTCTCTGCGAGCTGAAAAAAGCAACGAAGAAGAGGAGATGGAAACACACGGCGGTGAGATATTCTATAGTTAAAAGGTGATGTCAGCCTATTAATTATGAACGTATCATAAAATACCCTATAACTAGGCTATTATAAAATCAAATAGAAATTCACAATAATTGTAGGCTAACTCTGTAAGCCAGCCTGCACAATCAATGAATCAACAGCATAGCCTAAACGTTCTCTCCCAGACTGATAGAGAGGATGTCTGGAGTGTATCAGAAGGTAACCAGTCCCTCCAACATCATCACCTATACGTTCTCTCCCAGACTGATAGAGAGGATGTCTGGAGTGTATCAGAAGGTAACCAGTCCCTCCAACATCATCACCTATACGTTCTCTCCCAGACTGATAGAGAGGATGTCTGGAGTGTATCATTAGGTAACCAGTCCATCCAACAGCATCACCTATCCGTTCTCTAACAGACTGATAGAGAGGATGTCTGGAGTGTATCATAAGGTAACCAGTCACTCCAACAGCATCACCTATACGTTCTCTCCCAAACTCATAGATAGACAGTCTGGAGCGTATCATAAGGTAACCAGTCCATCCAACGGCATCACCTATACGTTCTCTCCCAGACTGATAGACAGGGTGTCTGGAGCGTATTATAAGGTAACCAGTCCATCCAGTACTCATCATAATACAATCACTCAAAAGGCCATCACCAGCCTCTGTAAAGGCCCGACCAATGATGTAGCAAAGACATCTTACATAAACGTTTTGTAATGTTTTTCTGCCTTTAGTAATTATGCAGTAGGCTATGTATTGTATACATCATTACTTTAATTCATTGTCTTGTGTGGGGGTTTTATAGGCATATCTATAAGCTCTAACATGCTTATGGGTGTTTTTAATGAGTCATCACCTTAGAAAGCAATGCTGTATTAAGGTGTTGAAACAACATCGACAAGGACCATGTTTTGGGTACTACCAAGGCATGTCCAGAGTGCACAAGAGGAGATTACTGTGACTCACATAGAATGTGACTGTGGTCTCGTTGACTCGTGACTGCTGGTGTGGCGGTAATATGGTCAACACAACAGCCCAAGCTGGAGAGAAAAATGTGCCTTTTTAAAAGCTAATTTCCTACAGTTCTACACATTTTGCCATAGGGTGGAGAGAAATGTTTGCCGTCCCCAGTTGGCAATTTTTCATTTGACCTTTATTTAACTAGGCAAGTCAGTTAAGAACAAATTCTTATTTTCAATGACGGCCTACCGTCAGTGGGTTAACTGCCTGTTCAGGGGCAGAACGACAGATTTGTACCTTGTCAGCTCGGGGATTTGAACTTGCAACCTTTTGGTTACTACCAACACTCTAACCACTAGGCTACGCTGCCAACCCATGATTTGCCCATGATTGCTAGCTGGCCTCTAGACTCATTTACCAATCTAATTGTTTAGTTGACATGGCTAATTGAGTGACTGTCAGTGGCCGACACAAAGAGAAAAGCTGCTGATATAAAACCACGTTTCTAAATTGCACCTTGGTGTATTCTACTATTATAACTGTCAACAGTAAGTTGAGATCCCATAGGATTTACCTTTTGGGGGAGGGATTGATCCATGGGCCGACAGAATCAGGCGGGGCTGCCAGTTGTCCTGGTCTGGGAGAATCAGCACCGCTCTCTTCTGCCCCCAGTGGCTCTTTTACATATTAAAATGCACTTTGTTTCAAATTCTAATGAATTCAAAATATAGGATGTTAAACACCAAACATAGGTTTACATAAAATATGAATATGTAATCACATCATTATGAATATATTTCACATAGGTAGTCTTTACAGCACAATCTAATCTGTCAAAATGTGATCCAATGTAAGATTATATTCAACCAACCAAAGAAATGTAACTTGTATTTTTTTTAATTTATTTTAATCACTTCATCATTGATCCTATATCAGCCATACAGTATAAAGACCAGGGGTTGGAACCAACATTATTTTTTCCAATCGTTTCGTTCTGAACAGGAAAATGCTAATGTAACTGTTAGGTTCCACTGTTCCGACCAGCAAATCAAAGTTCTGAACCGGTTCAAACCAAACAAAGGTACCGGTTTATAGCATTCCTCTCTATTCCTTTTTTAACCTTTAAAATCAATTCCCCCCTCCCTTCACATTTAGCTAATTAAATGACTTCACCAATCAGTGGGGATAGAGGGATGGGGGGGTAGCCTAAACATGCACACACACACACTGGTAAAGAGTTTCAACTTGCAGGCAGATACTGGAATATGTTTCTGAGTGACAGAGTGAGGGCGTTGCCTTGGCACTTTGTTGCGTTTTTTTGTGAGAGTAGAAACAACGCCCGGAATGTAAAAGAACGTTATTAACCGGTTCCCATGCTTTTAAAATAGTGGTTCTGTTACGGAACAGTATGGATCACTTTCGTTCCAGGTTCTGTTTCTGCTACTTGAAAAATGACGTTATTTTCAGTTCTGTTCCGGTTCCAACCCGTAATGAGGACACAGCTCCGTTCTCCTGGTTCTAGAGAACACGGCAGTCTTACCAGTCAGGGGGAGGGTTTCTAAAAAAGCTTGGTTGCCAACGTGGTACCTCAGTCCTCTTGATGACACACTCACACCACTCATAGAACAAACAGCAACATGTCCATTTGACGAATTTGGTTCATTAACGCACATAAAATACCAGCGGAGGCTGGTGGGAGGAGCTATAGGAGGACAGGCTTATTGTAATGGCTGACATGGAATTAATGGAATGGCATCAAATGGAAACCACCTGTTTGACTCCATTCCATAATTCCATTCCAGCCATGACAATGAGCCTGTCCTCCTATAGGCTCCTCCCACCAGCCTCCTCTGGAGAATACAGACAGTCAAACGTAGATATTTCAATGGTCACCGTGGAGGCTGGGTTGTCAGGAGAAATAACATGCCACATTAGTTACGTTAACTACGAGGCTTTCAGGGAAACTCACCCCCAGACGAATACAGACAGGAGGCCAAGTCCAGCTTTAATGCAGACCAATGGGCAAAAGTACCAGACTGATAGATGGGCAAAAGTACCCATTATCCACCCTTCTCCTGTACTGTACCCTCATATTCCCAGTCGTGGACTTTTAAACAGGGGGCTGATGTAAACATTGGCTTTGAGGGAGTTTTGAGTTTCCACCGTTGTTAAATCAATGTGAGAAAGAACCCAAGAGAAGTGCACACTTCGGGAGAAGGGTGGAGAATCGGGACAGAGCCAGACAGACGAACAAGACAAATGGGCGAGGAAACTGACGAGCGGCCGGGCGGTGGGCGGGTGCGTTCAGGCTCTGAGCCTGAGGAGTTCAGTCTGAGTTAGTTTCTCCCGCCTTACACCGTCCAGTTGGTAGCTAGTACAGCAACGTTGTCAAAAAGGCTAGGTTTTAGTTTCCTTTTCCAAGGCATTGGTTCCTTTGTTCTTCTACTGCTGTATACAACAGAAAGATAGAAGACTGGCGTAACAGCAGCCAGACGGTCGGTGGGGTCAGTCGGGTGGAGGGATGGAGAGAGGAGGGACAGTCTACTCCAGCACCACAGTGCCTCCTGCTGTCTCCAGGGCTGTCTTCAGCTTCTCCGCCTCCTCTTTGGACACATTGGCTCTGATCTCCTGGGGGAGGGACTCAACCAACTTCTTAGCCTGGTAGAGGACAGAGGAGATCAGTGATCTACAGTAACAATAACACAAAGCAACCAACTTCTTAGCCTGGTAGAGGACAGAGGATCCATAGTAACATTAACACAAAGCAACCTCCTAGACAGACATGATTGTATGTCTTTCAGAGTAAGAAACAGAAGGAGGATTATACAGAGAGAACAAAGAAGGTCTCCAACTTCTTAACCTACTATATACATACAGAGAGCAGTATCAGAGTGAAAGGTCTCCAACTTCTTAACCTACTATATACATACAGAGAGCAGGACCACAGAGTGAAAGGTCTCCAACTTCTTAACCTACTATATACATACAGAGAGCAGTACCACAGAGTGAAAGGTCTCCAACTTCTTAACCTACTATATGCATACAGAGAGCAGTACCACAGAGTGAAAGGTCTCCAACTTCTTAACCTACTATATACATACAGAGAGCAGTATCAGAGTGAAAGGTCTCCAACTTCTTAACCTACTATATACATACAGAGAGCAGTACCACAGAGTGAAAGGTCTCCAACTTCTTAACCTACTATATACATACAGAGAGCAGTACCACAGAGTGAAAGGCCTCCAACTTCTTAACCTACTATATACATACAGAGAGCAGGACCACAGAGTGAAAGGCCTCCAACTTCTTAACCTACTATATACATACAGAGAGCAGTACCACAGAGTGAAAGGTCTCCAACTTCTTAACCTACTATATACATACAGAGAGCAGTACCACAGAGTGAAAGGCCTCCAACTTCTTAACCTACTATATACATACAGAGAGCAGGACCACAGAGTGAAAGGCCTCCAACTTCTTAACCTACTATATACATACAGAGAGCAGTATCAGAGTGAAAGGCCTCCAACTTCTTAACCTACTATATACATACAGAGAGCAGGACCACAGAGTGAAAGGCCTCCAACTTCTTAACCTACTATATACATACAGAGAGCAGGACCACAGAGTGAAAGGCCTCCAACTTCTTAACCTACTATATACATACAGAGAGCAGGACCACAGAGTGAAAGGTCTCCAACTTCTTAACCTACTATATACATACAGAGAGCAGTACCAGAGAGTGAAAGGCCTCCAACCCAGAGCTTTCCTATGTCTCAGACTGATTTGACTGTGTGTCCTTTAAGTGTGGACACTGGAACATGTGTGGTCAGAGATGGAATGGACAAATGATCACAAAGACAGGAAAGAACTAAAGAATCCTTGTCTGGCTGTGACATCACAGAGAGACAAACAGACCATCTGACCTGCACCAGGTTCAAGCCTTGGATGGCTGTGACATCACAGAGAGACAAACAGACCATCTGACCTGCACCAGGTTCAAGCCTTGGATGGCTGTGACATCACAGAGAGACAAACAGACCATCTGACCTGCACCAGGTTCAAGCCTTGGATGGCTGTGACATCACAGAGAGACAAACAGACCATCTGACCTGCACCAGGTTCAAGCCTTGGATGGCTGTGACATCACAGAGAGACAAACAGACCATCTGACCTGCACCAGGTTCAAGCCTTGGATGCAGTTCTTCACTTCTTTTATGAGTTTCACTTTCTCTGCTGCCTTCAGTTCTGTCAGTTTCACTGTGAAGTGAGTCTTCTCTTTCTTGACTGGTGCCGCGTCCTCTTCCACTGCCTGTAGGAGCAGAACGAATACCATGCTAGATTAGAACATGCTCCATCTATGCCCTGAGGACACTACATGACATGTTGATGTGTACAGTCAAGCACAACAATTGCAGAGGCTTACAAGAGGCTTACATTGGGCATTGAAACTAAACGAGGTTAAAGCCTTTATAGATAGAAGGGGCGTTTATAGATAGAGCTCTGCAGGGGTACCTCCTAGATCAAGTCATGTGGGGTAAGGGGTAACCACTGGGCGTCGTGTAAGGGCGGGGTAACCACGGGGCGTCGTGTAAGGGCGGGGTAACCACGGGGCGTCGTGTAAGGGCGGGGTAACCACGGGGCGTCGTGTAAGGGCGGGGTAACCACGGGGCGTCGTGTAAGGGCGGGGTAACCACGGGGCGTCGTGTAAAAGGTGACCACGGGGCGTCGTGTAAGGGGTAACCACGGGGCGTCGTGTAAGGGGTAACCACGGGGCGTCGTGTAAGGGGTAACCACGGGGCGTCGTGTAAGGGGTAACCACGGGGCGTCGTGTAAGGGGTAACCACGGGGCGTCGTGTAAGGGGTAACCACGGGGCGTCGTGTAAGGGGTAACCACGGGGCGTCGTGTAAGGGGTAACCACGGGGCGTCGTGTAAGGGGTGACCACGGGGCGTCGTGTAAGGGGTGACCACGGGGCGTCGTGTAAGGGGTAACCACGGGGCGTCGTGTAAGGGGTGACCACGGGCGTCGTGTAAGGGGTAACCACGGGGCGTCGTGTAAGGGGTAACCACGGGGCATCGCGTAAGGGGTAACCACGGGGCATCGCGTAAGGGGTAACCACGGGGCGTCGTGTAAGGGGTAACCACGGGGCATCGCGTAAGGGGTAACCACGGGGCGTCGTGTAAGGGCAGGGTAACCAACACAGGTAAAGGATCTTGATAAACGCATTAAATAAAACACAGAAACACAGTGAAACAATCCCCGTCTTACCAGAGCTGCAGGTGTTGCTGCTGCAGTCATGGCTCCCATTGGCATCATCCCAACATCCTGGATATTCAGGGTTTTCTGGGACAAAACAATTAAAAAACATACTTTATTGGAGAAGTCATTGAGCAAATCAAAAATGTTACTCATCACATGCCTCGTTAACAACAGGTGTAGACCAACAGTGAAACGCTGACTTAGACCTTCCCAGCAATACAGAGAGAAAGAGAGTAGAAATAATAGAAAAGTAAAAACAAATAATAGTAATAATAAACACACAATGAGTAACGATAACATGTAATGAACACATATACGGGGTACCAGTACATATAACTAGGAACAACGTGGCAGATAAACAGTAGCAGCAGCGTTGGGGCGGCAGGTAGTCTAGTGGTTAGAGTGTAGGGGAGGCAGGTAGTCTAGTGGTTAGAGTGTAGGGGAGGCAGGTAGACTAGTGGTTAGAGTGTAGGGACGGCAGGTAGTCTAGTGGTTAGAGTGTAGGGGAGGCAGGTAGACTAGTGGTTAGAGTGTAGGGGCGGCAGGTAGCCTAGTGGTTAGAGTGTAGGGGCGGCAGGTAGTCTAGTGGTTAGAGTGTAGGGGAGGCAGGTAGACTAGTGGTTAGAGTGTAGGGGAGGCAGGTAGCCTAGTGGTTAGAGTGTAGGGGCGGCAGGTAGACTAGTGGTTAGAGTGTAGGGGCGGCAGGTAGACTAGTGGTTAGGGTGTAGGGGAGGCAGGTAGACTAGTGGTTAGAGTGTAGGGGCGGCAGGTAGTCTAGTGGTTAGAGTGTAGGGGAGGCAGGTAGCCTAGTGGTTAGAGTGTAGGGGAGGCAGGTAGCCTAGTGGTTAGAGTGTAGGGGAGGCAGGTAGCCTAGTGGTTAGAGTGTAGGGGCAGCAGGTAGTCTAGTGGTTAGAGTGTAGGGGCGGCAGGTAGACTAGTGGTTAGGGTGTAGAGGAGGCAGGTAGCCTAGTGGTTAGGGTGTAGGGGAGGCAGGTAGCCTAGTGGTTAGGGTGTAGGGGCGGCAGGTAGCCTAGTGGTTAGAGTGTAGGGACGGCAGGTAGTCTAGTGGTTAGAGTGTAGGGGAGGCAGGTAGTCTAGTGGTTAGAGTGTAGGGGAGGCAGGTAGACTAGTGGTTAGAGTGTAGGGGAGGCAGGTAGCCTAGTGGTTAGAGTGTAGGGGAGGCAGGTAGACTAGTGGTTAGAGTGTAGGGGAGGCAGGTAGCCTAGTGGTTAGAGTGTAGGGGCAGCAGGTAGTCTAGTGGTTAGAGTGTAGGGGCGGCAGGTAGACTAGTGGTTAGAGTGTAGGGGAGGCAGGTAGCCTAGTGGTTAGAGTGTAGGGGCAGCAGGTAGTCTAGTGGTTAGAGTGTAGGGGCGGCAGGTAGACTAGTGGTTAGAGTGTAGGGGAGGCAGGTAGTCTAGTGGTTAGAGTGTAGGGGAGGCAGGTAGACTAGTGGTTAGAGTGTAGGGGAGGCAGGTAGTCTAGTGGTTAGAGTGTAGGGGAGGCAGGTAGACTAGTGGTTAGAGTGTAGGGGAGGCAGGTAGCCTAGTGGTTAGAGTGTAGGGGCAGCAGGTAGTCTAGTGGTTAGAGTGTAGGGGCGGCAGGTAGACTAGTGGTTAGGGTGTAGGGGAGGCAGGTAGACTAGTGGTTAGAGTGTAGGGGCGGCAGGTAGTCTAGTGGTTAGAGTGTAGGGGCGGCAGGTAGCCTAGTGGTTAGAGTGTAGGGGCGGCAGGTAGCCTAGTGGTTAGAGTGTAGGGGCGGCAGGTAGACTAGTGGTTAGAGTGTAGGGGAGGCAGGTAGACTAGTGGTTAGAGTGTAGGGGCGGCAGGTAGACTAGTGGTTAGAGTGTAGGGGAGGCAGGTAGTCTAGTGGTTAGAGTGTAGGGGAGGCAGGTAGTCTAGTGGTTAGAGTGTAGGGGAGGCAGGTAGTCTAGTGGTTAGAGTGTAGGGGAGGCAGGTAGCCTAGTGGTTAGGGTGTAGGGGCGGCAGGTAGACTAGTGGTTAGAGTGTAGGGGCGGCAGGTAGACTAGTGGTTAGAGTGTAGGGGAGGCAGGTAGTCTAGTGGTTAGAGTGTAGGGGAGGCAGGTAGTCTAGTGGTTAGAGTGTAGGGGAGGCAGGTAGTCTAGTGGTTAGAGTGTAGGGGAGGCAGGTAGCCTAGTGGTTAGGGTGTAGGGGCGGCAGGTAGCCTAGTGGTTAGGGTGTAGGGGCGGCAGGTAGCCTAGTGGTTAGAGTGTAGGGACGGCAGGTAGTCTAGTGGTTAGAGTGTAGGGGCGGCAGGTAGCCTAGTGGTTAGAGTGTAGGGGCGGCAGGTAGTCTAGTGGTTAGAGTGTAGGGGAGGCAGGTAACCTAGTGGTTAGAGTGTAGAGGAGGCAGGTAGACTAGTGGTTAGGGTGTAGGGGCGGCAGGTAGTCTAGTGGTTAGAGTGTAGGGGCGGCAGGTAGCCTAGTGGTTAGAGTGTAGAGGAGGCAGGTAGCCTAGTGGTTAGAGTGTAGGGGAGGCAGGTAGACTAGTGGTTAGAGTGTAGGGGAGGCAGGTGGCCTAGTGGTTAGAGTGTAGGGGAGGCAGGTAACCTAGTGGTTAGAGTGTAGAGGAGGCAGGTAGACTAGTGGTTAGGGTGTAGGGGCGGCAGGTAGTCTAGTGGTTAGAGTGTAGGGGCGGCAGGTAGCCTAGTGGTTAGAGTGTAGAGGAGGCAGGTAGCCTAGTGGTTAGAGTGTAGGGGAGGCAGGTAGACTAGTGGTTAGAGTGTAGGAGATGCAGGTAGACTAGTGGTTAGAGTGTAGGGGAGGCAGGTAGACTAGTGGTTAGAGTGAAGGGGGGGCAGGTAGTCTAGTGGTTAGGGTGTAGGGGAGGCAGGTAGCCTAGTGGTTAGAGTGTAGGGGAGGCAGGTAACCTAGTGGTTAGAGTGTAGAGGAGGCAGGTAGACTAGTGGTTAGGGTGTAGGGGCGGCAGGTAGTCTAGTGGTTAGAGTGTAGGGGCGGCAGGTAGCCTAGTGGTTAGAGTGTAGAGGAGGCAGGTAGACTAGTGGTTAGGGTGTAGGGGCGGCAGGTAGTCTAGTGGTTAGAGTGTAGGGGCGGCAGGTAGCCTAGTGGTTAGAGTGTAGGGGAGGCAGGTAACCTAGTGGTTAGAGTGTAGGGGCGGCAGGTAACCTAGTGGTTAGAGTGTAGGGGCGGCAGGTAGACTAGTGGTTAGGGTGTAGGGGAGGCAGGTAGACTAGTGGTTAGGGTGTAGGGGAGGCAGGTAGACTAGTGGTTAGGGTGTAGGGGAGGCAGGTAGCCTAGTGGTTAGGGTGTAGGGGAGGCAGGTAGCCTAGTGGTTAGGGTGTAGGGGAGGCAGGTAGCCTAGTGGTTAGGGTGTAGGGGAGGCAGGTAGACTAGTGGTTAGAGTGTAGGGGAGGCAGGTAGCCTAGTGGTTAGGGTGTAGGGGAGGCAGGTAGCCTAGTGGTTAGGGTGTAGGGGAGGCAGGTAGACTAGTGGTTAGGGTGTAGGGGAGGCAGGTAACCTAGAGGTTAGGGTGTAGGGGCGGCAGGTAGCCTAGTGGTTAGAGTGTAGGGGAGGCAGGTAGACTAGTGGTTAGGGTGTAGGGGCGGCAGGTAGACTAGTGGTTAGGGTGTAGGGGCGGCAGGTAGTGTAGTGGTTAGAGTGTAGGGGCGGCAGGTAGTCTAATGGTTAGAGTGTAGGGGCGGCAGCGTAGCCTAGTGGTTAGAGTGTAGGGGAGGCAGGTAGCCTAGTGGTTAGAGTGTAGGAGATGCAGGTAGCCTAGTGGTTAGAGTGTAGGGGCGGCAGGTAGCCTAATGGTTAGAGTGTAGGGGCGGCAGGTAGTCTAGTGGTTAGAGTGTAGGGGAGGCAGGTAGCCTAGTGGTTAGAGTGTAGGGGAGGCAGGTAGCCTAGTGGTTAGAGTGTAGGGGCGGCAGGTAGCCTAGTGGTTAGGGTGTAGGGGGGGGCAGGTAGCCTAGTTGTTAGAGTGTAGGGGAGGCAGGTAGACTAGTGGTTAGGGTGTAGGGGCGGCAGGTAGTCTAGTGGTTAGAGTGTAGGGGAGGCAGGTAGTCTAGTGGTTAGAGTGTAGGGGGGGGGCAGGTAGCCTAGTGGTTAGAGTGTAGGGGAGGCAGGTAGACTAGTGGTTAGGGTGTAGGGGCGGCAGGTAGTCTAGTGGTTAGAGTGTTGGACCTGTAACCAAAAGGTTGCAAGTTTGAATCCCTGAGCTGACAAGGTACAAATCTGCCATTCTGCCCCTGAACAAGGCAGTTAACCCAGGCCGTCATTGTAAATAAGAATGTGTTCTTAACTGACTTGCCTAGTTAAATAAAGGTTAAATTATAAAAATACATGAACTGTATGATTTGTTTCCACAGGCAGGAGCTCTGTATACTTGTATAATACTTATTTTCCACCATAATTTGCAAATAAATTCATTAAAAATCCCACAATGTGATTTTCTGGATTTTTTTCCCTCAGTTTGATTGTCATAGTTGAAGTGTACCTATGATGAAAATTACAGGCCTCTTATCTTTTTAAGTGGGAGAACTTGCACAATTGGTGGCTGACTAAATACTTTTTTGCCCCACTGTATAGGACAATGTGCTATGTACTGTGTGTTATATGTAGGACAATGTGCTAAGTACTATGTGATATATATAGGACAAGTGCTATGTACTGTGTGTTATATGTAGGACAATGTGCTGTGTGTTATATATAGGACAATGTGCTGTGTGTTATATATAGGACAATGTGCTGTGTGTTACAGTGCCTTGCGAAAGTATTCGGCCCCCTTGAACTTTGCGACCTTTTGCCACATTTCAGGCTTCAAACATAAAGATATAAAACTGTATTTGTTTGTGAAGAATCAACACCAAGTGGGACACAATCATGAAGTGGAACGATATTTCAAACTTTTTTAACAAATCAAAAACTGAAAAATTGGGCGTGCAAAATTATTCAGCCCCTTTACTTTCAGTGCAGCAAACTCTCTCCAGGAGTTCAGTGGGGATCTCTGAATGATCCAATGTTGACCTAAATGACTAATGATGATAAATACAATCCATCTGTGTGTAATCAAGTCTCCGTATAAATGCACCTGCACTGTGATAGTCTCAGAGGTCCGTTAAAAGCGCAGAGAGCATCATGAAGAACAAGGAACACACCAGGCAGGTCCAAGGCACTGTTGTGAAGAAGTTTAAAGCCGGATTTGGATACAAAAATATTTCCCAAGCTTTAAACATCCCAAGGAGCACTGTGCAAGCGATAATATTGAAATGGAAGGAGTATCAGACCACTGCAAATCTACCAAGACCTGGCCGTCCCTCTAAACTTTCAGCTCATACAAGGAGAAGACTGATCAGAGATGCAGCCAAGAGGCCCATGATCACTCTGGATGAACTGTAGAGATCTACAGCTGAGGTGGGAGACTCTGTCCATAGGACAATAATCGATTTGTATATTGCACAAATCTGGCCTTTATGGAAGAGTGGCAAGAAGAAAGCCATTTCTTAAGGATATCCATAAAAAGTGTTGTTTAAAGTTTGCCACAAGCCACCTGGGAGACACACCAAACATGTGGAAGAAGGTGCTCTGGTCAGATGAAACCAAAATTGAACTTTTTGGCAACAATGCAAAACGTTATGTTTGGCATAAAAGCAACACAGCTGAACACACCATCCCCACTGTCAAACATGGTGGTGGCAGCATCATGGTTTGGGCCTGCTTTTCTTCAGCAGGGACAGGGAAGATGGTTAAAATTGATGGGAAGATGGATGGAGCCAAATACAGGACCATTCTGGAAGAAAACCTGATGGAGTCTGCAAAATACTTGAGACTGGGACGGAGATTTGTCTTCCAACAAGACAATGATCCAAAACATAAAGCAAAATCTACAATGGAATGGTTCAAAAATAAACATATCCAGGTGTTAGAATGGCCAAGTCAAAGTCCAGACCTGAATCCAATCGAGAATCTGTGGAAAGAACTGAAAACTGCTGTTCACAAATGCTCTCCATCCAACCTCACTGAGCTTGAGCTGTTTTGCAAGGAGGAATGGGAAAAAATTTCAGTCTCTCGATGTGCAAAACTGATAGAGACATACCCCAAGTGACTTACAGCTGTAATCGCAGCAAAAGGTGGCGCTACAAAGTATTAACTTAAGGGGGCTGAATAATTTTGCACGCCCAATTTTTCAGTTTTTGATTTGTTAAAAAAGTTTGAAATATCCAATAAATGTCGTTCCACTTCATGATTGTGTCCCACTTGTTGTTGATTCTTCACAAAAAAATACAGTTTTATATCTTTATGTTTGAAGCCTGAAATGTGGCAAAAGGTCGCAAAGTTCAAGGGGGCCGAATACTTTCGCAAGGCACTGTATATATAGGACAATGTGCTGTGTGTTATATATAGGACAATGTGCTATGTACTATGTGATATATATAGGACAATGTGCTGTGTAATGTGTGTTATATATAGGACAATGTGCTATGGCTAAGTACTATGTGATTTATATAGGACAATGTGCTATATAATGTGTGTTATCTATACGACAATGTGCTATGTACTGTGTGTTATATATAGGACAATGTGCTGTGTAATGTGTGTTATATATAGGACAATGTGCTATGGCTAAGTACTATGTGATATATATAGGACAATGTGCTATGGCTAAGTACTATGTGATATATATAGGACAATGTGCTATATAATGTGTGTTATATATAGGACAATGTGCTATAATTTATGACACTGACTGTGTGGCACTGGATACGAGCGTCTGCTAAATGACTCAGATGCCCACGTCTCCTTATGTTAATCTACACAGTCTACATGTTCCAGTTCCATACCTTGAGGAGCTCATTGAGGTCTGACACCTCTAACAAGGTGAGGCTGGTGATGTCGTGTACCAGCTGGGTGATTTTGGGGGGGTACTGTTTGGGGGCTCCATCCAGAGGGGGGGCGGCGATGACAGCAGAAAGGCTGGCTGGGCTGGTCCCGAGTGTTCGGAGGGCACATGACGTTGGTGTCTGGAGCTCCTGCCTGGGGAAACAAAGCACACAGTTAATGTATTATTTTATTGAACCTTTATTTAACTAACTAGGCAGGTCAGTTAAGAAAACATTCTCATTCACAAACCCGGACGACGCTGGACCAATTGTGTCGCCTCCCTACGGGACTCCCCAATCACGGCCGGATGTGATGCAGCCTGGATTCGAACCAGGTACTGCAGTGACGCCTCATGCACTGAGATACAAGGTCAGGTGCTAGCTAGCATTAAACGTATCTTATAAAAAAACAAATCTTCACATAATCACTAGTTAACTACACATGGTTGATGATATTACTAGTTTATCTAGCTTGTCCTGCGTTGCATATAATAGATGTGGTGCCTGTTAATTTATCATCGAATCAGAGCCTACTTCGCCAAACGCGTGATGATTTAACAAGCGCATTCGCGAAAAAAGCACTGTCGTTGCACCAATGTACCTAACCATAAACATCAATGTCTTTCTTAAAACCAATAGACAAGTACATATTTTTAAACCTGCATATTTAGTTAATATTGCCTGCTAACATTCATTTTTTTAAACTCAGGAAATTGTGTCACTTCTCTTGCGTTCTGTGTAACAGAGTCAGGGTATATGCAGCAGTTTGGGCCGCTAGGCTCGTTGGGAACTGTGCAACAGAGTCAGGCTATATGCAGCAGTTTGGGCCGCCTGGCTCGTTGGGAACTGTGCAACAGAGTCAGGCTATATGCAGCAGTTTGGGCCGCCAGGCTCGTTGCGTTCTGTGCAACAGAGTCAGGGTATATGCAGCAGTTTGGGCCGCCTGGCTCGTTGCGAACTGTGTGAAGACCATTTCTTCCTTACAAAGTTTGCCAGAATTTTAGATAATTATGACATGACATTGAAGGTTGTACAATGTAACAGCAATATTTACACTTAAGGATGCCATCCGTTGCCAGACGGTTCCGTATTTCACTGAAAGAATAAACTTGTTGTTTTCTAAAGGAGTTACTGGATTTGACCAAATTAATGACCAAAGGCTCGTATTTCTGTGTGTTAATTATAATTAGGTCTATGATTTGATATTTGATAGAGCAGTCTGACTGAGCGATGGTAGGCAGCAGCAGGCTCGTAAGTATTCATTCAAACTTCACTTTCCTGCATTTGCCAGCAGCTCTTCGCTGTGCTTCAAGCATTGCGCTGTTTATGACTTCAAGCCTGTCAACTCCCGAGATTAGGCTGGCAATACTAAAGTGCCTATAAGAACATCCAATAGTCGAAGGTATATGAAATACAAATGGTAGAGAGAAATAGTCCTATAATAACTACAACCTAAAACTTCTTACCTGGGAATATTGAAGACTCATGTTAAAAGGAACCACCAGCTTTCATATGTTCTCATGTTCTGAGCAAGGAACTGAAACGTTAGCTTTCTTACATGGCACATATTGCACTTTTACTTCTCCAACACTTTGTTTTTGCATTATTTAAACCAAATTGAACATGTTTCATAATTTATTTGAGACTAAATTGATTTTATTTATGTAATTAAGTTAACATTTTTAAAAAGTGTTCTTTCAATGTTGTTGTAATTGTCACTATTAGCCGATTAATCGGTATCGGCTTCCTTTGGTCCTCCAATAATCAGTACCCCGTTGAAAAATCATAATCGGTCGACCTCTATATTCAATCCAGTGTTTTCTCTGTAGAGCGTGCAACCCGTCCACCTAAAATAGTTTGGTTTCTATTGGTTTAAATTGACAGTTTTGGTGCAAATGAATTAACTATGCACTAAAGAATTAGATTTAGGCTCCTGGATATGACTTTAGAGGCCTTTTGAGTCTCATCTGTAAAACCCCTCTAGGCCGAGGGAATGACTGATTCAATGCTGTCACAGATCTCTCAAAGATTATTCAAATCCCCCACCAGTTAGTAATATAGCAGTAGCTAGTTAGCTGCTATTTCTCATCCTAATTTTCCACCTGGTTCAGTTGGGAAAGGGAATACTTAGTCAGTTGCACAACTGAATGCATTCAACCAAAATGTGTCATCCGCATTTAACCCAACCCCTCTGAATCAGTTGTACAACTGCCACGGTAAGGTTGACAAGATCATTCATTATACAATGGTGAAAATCTATTCAAATCACCAATCAGAACCAGTAGGGAAGCTCTAGCAAGATACAGGATATGACAACCATTTGTCAAAGTTAAACACAAACGCCATACAAGAAACACATGACCTTGACTGGCACATCTCATAAGGAAGGAACATTAGGTCCGTGGAACTGGCTAACGTTATTTACTGCTGAGCCTTCTCGCTCTAGATTACAAGTTAGTTAGCTGGTTTTACAACACATTCCCCGTGACGGATTAATCCATTTGGCTGCAAGATTGTTCCTCACTAGCTAGCTAACGAGGAATAGGTGGCATTGCGGTTGGCTAGCTAGCCGGTTGATCATAAAATCCGTTCTTCACAAAGCAACTGAATGAGCCCAGGGTTATTATGTTAATAGTTCTATGTGATTCCGACTATTTGGGGCACATAAATGGTTAATGCATGGCAAATTAGCTAGCAATTCTCTGCCCTTGACGCGTTTAGCGTTAGCAAACCATCTAGCTCCTGTGTCCCACTGTTGTAGAATTTACACAAGCAGCTACGATCCCCGGTTATGACACCCGCTTACCGATGCGTCTTTGCGGCGATTCGCAGTGCGGTCCGAATGCAGTGTCTTGTGCAGTACATGTTTATTATTTGTGCCCCCGGATCTCCTCCAGATATTTCCAATTCACAGAGTCACAGCGTTGCCTGTTAGTCCTGGTCCTTCTCCCTCAATAGCACATGGCGTCCTCCACTCTCTGTTACTGACCTACCCACAATGCATTGCGCCACAAACGAGTTGTAGTCCGACTAAATAACTTTATTAACAAAGTACATTTTGTCAATCTCTCTCTCTCTCTCTCTCTCTCTCTCTCGACATGGCAAGTTCATTATTACTTACATTGTCAAAGTACACATATAGAAAAATATAAATCTATATTTTATATATTTATACATATTTATATATAAATAAATGGTGGGACCAACAGCAATAATAATAGTAGTGGTGGACATGGGATTACCATTAACAACAACTACAACAACAATATTAATGAGAACAACAATACATTAAAGCAATGGCAGTAGACCAGTGTCAACATGACTGAGAAGACATGGTATGAAAGACAAAACAAAACAAGATGGGAAATATTATGGACATTACATTGCTCTTTACACTGGCTGTCCATCAGGTTGTGGCAGAAGGACACATTTGGCTGCCAAAACTGCACATTTTGGCTTTTCACCCAATAAATATTAGATTTTTTCTTCATCTTAAATAGTTTCATATTCTTTGTATTGAATTATAATTTTGTGAAATAAATATTCTCTTAGGTCTGAGTATTTGTCACAGTGTAATAGGAAATGCAGCTCTGTCTCTACCTCTCCCCTGGAGCAGAGTGAGCACAGCCTGTCCTCTCTGGGCAGCCAGGTTTGTCTGTGACGACCGGTCTCTATAGCCAGACTGTGCTCACTGAGTCTGTACCTAGTCAGTGTTTTCCTCAGTTTTCTATCAGTCACAGTGGTCAGATAGTCTGCCACCAAGTACGGTCTGTTTAGAGCCAAATAGCATTGAAGTTTACTTTGATTGTATGTGGTGTCTTTCCAATAGGTGATATATTTTTCTTTTTGTTTTGTGGTGATTTGGTTGGGCCAGATATTCTGAGTGCTGTGCTGAGGCTCTATTGGTTGGTTTGGGTTAGTGAACTGAGCCTCAGAACCAGCTGGCTGAGGGGACTCTTCTCTTGTTTCATCTCTTGACATTGTAGAGCTGTGTGATGGAATGTTTGAGGGTCACTTGTTTTTAGATGGTTGTAAAATTTGATGGCTATTTTTTCTATTTGAATGAGGAGGGGGTATTGGCCCAATTCTGCTCTACATGCGTCATTTTGAGTTTTTCTTTGCACTTTTCACAAAACTCTGCATGCAGTATTTCGATTGGATGTTTGTCCCATTTGGTAAATTCATTGTTAGAGATTGGACCCCAGACTTCACTGCCATATAGAGCAATTGGTTCTATAACTGATTGGAACATTTTGAGCCAGATTCTAATTGGAATTTCGATTTTGATGTTCCTTTTAATGGCATAGAATGCTCTTCTTGCTTTGTCTCAGCTCATTCACAGCCCTGTGAAAGCTAATTGTGTTGCTGATATTTAGTCCTAGATATGTGTAGTTTTTGGTGTGTTCTTAATAGAACTGTTTCAAAATATAATTTCTATTTGTCATCCTGATTTCCTGGCCTTTTTTGGAATATCATTATATTTGTTTGTTTTTTGGTTAAAACTTCTTAGGGCTGAGATCCCGTTAACGGGATCGATATGACAACAGCCAGTGAAAGTGCAGGGCGCCAAATTCAAAACAACAGAAATCTCAGAATTAAAATTCCTCAAACATACAAGTGTTTTATTCCATTTTCAAGGTAATCTTGTTTTTAATCCCACCACAGTGTCCGATTTCAAATAGGCTTTACAGCGAAAGCACCACAAACGATTATGTTAGGTCAGAGCAAAGTCACAGAAAAACACAGCCATTTTTCCAGCCAAAGAGTGGAGTCACAAAAAGCAGAAATAGAGATAAAATTAATCACTAACCTTTGATGATCTTCATCAGATGACACTTATAGGACTTCATGTTACACAATACATGTATGTTTTGTTCGATAAAGTTTATATTTAAAAAATCTCAGTATACATTGGCGCGTTATTTTCAGTAGTTCCAAAACATTCAGTGATTTTGCAGAGAGCCACATCAATTTAAAGAAATACTCATTATAAATGTTGATGACAATACAAGTCTTATACATGGAACTTTAGATACACTTCTCCTTAATGCAACGGCTGTGTCAGATTTCAAAAAAGCTTTACGGAAAAAGCAAACCATGCAATAATCTGAGTACAGCGCTCAGAGCCCAAACAAGCCAAAAACATTCCCAGTTCCACAATAAATGTTTGATTTGTTCGATAATGTCCATCATTTATGTCCAAATAGCTACTTTTGTTAGAGCGTTTTGTAAACAAATCCAAAGTCACGAAGCGCGTTCACTAGGAGCAGACGAAATGTCAAAAAGTTCCGTTACAGTCCGTAGAAACATGTCAAACGATGTATAGACTCAATCTTTAGGATGTTTTTAACATAAATCTTCAATAATGTTCCAACCGGATAATTCCTTTGTCTGTTGAAAAGCAATGGAGTGCGAGCTACCTCTCATGTGAATGCGCGTGACCAGCTCGTGGCACTCTACCAGACCACTGACTCAAAGAGCCCTTATGAGCCCCTCCTTAACAGTAGAAGCCTCTAAAGACAGCTGACATCTAGTGGAAGCCTTAGGAAATGCAACATGACCAATATCCAAATGTATCTTCAATAGGGAATGAGTTGAAAATCAACCAACCTCAGATTTCTCACTTCCTGGTTGGATTTTTTCTCAGGTTTTTGCCTGCCATATGAGTTATGTTATTCTCACAGACATCATTCAAACAGTTTTAGAAACGTATTAGTACCTGGGACTGAGGAGCAGGCAGTTTACTCTGGGCACCTTATTCATCCAAGTTATTCAATACTGCCCCCAGCCATAAGAAGTCATTGGCCATAGGTTTTTGTCTCTCTCTCTCTCTCTCTCCCTCCCTCCCTCCCTCCCTCCCGGAGTGCTCAAAGTTACACCCTTCTGTCTAGAAAGATCGCCCATTTAGGAAGAGGAGTGTTGTTCACTAGTGCTTTAAGAATCCTCTTAACCAAGAAATCACATGACCCATCTGCCCTATAGGCTATTACCCATCATCCACCTCCCAGTCCCAGCCTACACCAATATGTCATGTCCTTAGCCTCTTCAGTTCAGCTCAAGAAAAGGTGAGTGTAAAACAGTACTATTTACACCATAACAATTTTATAATGATGATATACATTAGTCTGTAATTGTTGTAGGTTCTCTTTCCCTTCCTCTCTCGCTCGTGTAGCACAGATTGGACTGTGTGGTTGATAGTCTATGCGTTATAACCTTTCTCTCTCTATCTTCCCCCCTCTATCTGTCTCGCTCTCTCCCCCCTCGAGACCATGCTAATCTCTCCTCTAGCAGACAGGAACCAGAAGGAGTTGTGTTCAGTGTTGTGTGATGTGTTGGAGGAGCAGTCTCACAGGGAACTGTTTGCCTTAGAGCTGGGCTCTGGCGCCGGACAGCATGTGGTCAACTTCGCCATGGCAACGCCCTTCATCACCTGGCAACGCCCTTCATCACCTGGCAACGCCCTTCATCACCTGGCAACCATCAGACATCAAAGAGGAGTCCCGTGACAGGTGGGCCCTGCCTGGACCAAATACAGTATATATTTGGTTGATGAAAATACAAGTGTTATAGACAATTTGTCTTACCATGAACTGATGAAGTATGTGAACCCCTAGGCTAATGACTTCTCCAAAAGCTAATTGGAGTCAGGAGTCAGCTAACCTGGAGTCCACTCACACAATTATATCATTTTAACGGTAGGTTTATTTGAACAGCGACAGACAGAATAACATAATAATAATGCCACCAAGTACTAAATCATGTTTTGCAGAGGGGTCAAATACTTATTTCCCTCATTAAAATGCAAATCAATTTATAACATTTTTGACATGCGTTTCTCTGTATTTTTTTGTTGTTATTCTGTCTCTCACTGTTCAAATAAACCTACCATTAAAATTATAGACTGATCATTTCTTTGTCAGTGGGCAAACGTACAAAATCAGCAGGGGATCAAATACTTTTTTCCCTCACTCTAGATGCTAGAACTGTATAAAGTCTTTGAAGTCGGAAGTTTACACACACTAAGGTTGGAGTCATTAAAACTTGTTTTTCAACCACTCCACAAATTTGTTGTTAGCAAACTGTAGTTTTTGAAGTTGGTTAGGACATCTACTTTGTGCATGACACAAGTAATTTTTCCAACAATTGTTTACAGACAGATTATTTCACTTATAATTCACTGTATCACCATTCCAGTGGGTCAGAAGTTCACATATACTAAGTTGACTGTGCCTTTAAACAGCTTGGAAATTCCAGCAAATGATGTCAGGGCTTTAGAAGCTTCTGATAGGCTAATTCACATCAGTTGAGTCAATTTGAGGTGAGCCTGTGGATGTATTTCAAAGCCTAACTTGAGTGCCTCTTTGCTTGACATCATGGGGAAATCTAAAGAAATCCTCCAAAACCTCAGAAAAATTATTGTAGACCTCCACAAGTCTGGTTCATCCTTGGGAGCAATTTCCAAACACCTGAAGGTACCACGTTCATCTGTACAAACAATAGTACGCAAGTATAAACACCATGGGACCACGCAGCCGTCATACCACTCAGGAAGGAGATGCGTTCTGTCTCCTAGAGATGAACGTACTTTGGTGCGAAAAGTGCAATTCAAACCCAGAACAACAGCAAAGGACCTTGTGAAGATGCTGGAGGAAACAGGTACAAAGTATCTATATCCACAGTAAAACGAGTCCTATATCGACATAACCTGAAAGGCCCCTCAGCAAGGAAGAAGTCACTGCTCCAAAACCGCCATAAAAAGCCAGACTACGGTTTGCAAATGCACATGGGGACAAAGATCGTATTTTGTTGGAGAAATGTCCTCTGGTCTGATGAAACAAAAATGTCCATAATGACCATCGATATGTTTGGAGGAAAAAGGGGGAGGGGCTTGCAAGCTGAAGAACACCATCCCAACTGTGAAGCACGTGGGTGGCAGCATCATGTTGTGGAGGTGCTTTGCTGCAAGAGGGACTGGTGCACTTCACATACTAGATGACATCATGAGGCAGGAACATTGTGTGGATATATTGAAGCAACATCTCAAGACATCAGTCAGGAAGTTAAAACTTGGTCGCAAATGGGTCTTCCAAATGGACAATGACCCCAAGCATGCTTCCAAAGTTGTGGCAAATTGACTTAAGGACAACAAAGTCAAGATATTGGAGTGGCCAACACAAAGCCCTGACCTCAATCCTATAGAACATTTATGGGCAGAACTGAAAAAGTGTGTGCGAGCAAGGAGGCCTACAAACCTGACTCAGTTACACCAACTCTGTCAGGAGGAATGGGCCAAAATTCACCCAACTAATTGTGGGAAGCTTGTGGAAGGCTACCCAAAACATTTGACCCAAGTTAAACTATTTAAAGGCAATGCTACCAAATACTAATTGAATGTATGTAAACTTCTGACCCGCTGGGAATGTGATGAAAGAAATATAAGCTGAAATAAATTATTCTGTCTATTCTGACATTTCACATTCTTAAAATAAAGTGGTGATCCTAACTGACCTAAGACAGGGAATTTTTACAAAGGATTACATTTCAGAAATTGTGATAAAGTGTAAATGTATTTGGCTAAGGTGTATGTTAACTTCAACTGTATACAAGATATATGTTCGTTGGTTGTTGGCAGATGCTTTCTTGCATTTCTCATGTCCATCTTATTTCCCGACGCACTAAACAGGCTCACATTGTAACTACATTTTCAATAAGGTAATTACAATGTAATAACAAGGCTATTGTCTGACCACGAGCGTCAAGACATAAGATGTCATATTTTGCCGGGCTGCACTGGCTCCAACATTTCATACTGTCTATGGAACCTATGGGGTTATGGCTCCAACATGTCATACTGTCTATGGAACCTATGGGGTTATGGCTCCAACATTTCATACTGTCTATGGAACCTATGGGGTCATGGGCTCCAACATTTCATACTGTCTATGGAACCTATGGGGTCATGGCTCCAACATGTCATACTGTCTATGGAACCTATGGGGTCATGGCTCCAACATGTCATACTGTCTATGGAACCTATGGGGTCATGGCTCCAACATGGCATACTGTCTATGGAACCTATGGGGTCATGGCTCCAGTGGGTGTGGTGTTATTTCGCAGTGTCAGATCCTACATAGCGGCGACCAAAGTGAAGACCGTGCTGCAGCCTGGGCACCTGGACGCCAGTGAACCCTGGGAGAAGTGGGCGGGCCTTCCACGCGGGGCCTGTGATGTCATCGTGGCCATTAACCTGCTTCAGTGCAGCTCTTTCGACACCGTAGAGGTAGGCCTTACACGTCAGGTCAGCATTATACGCATCATATTTGACTGTGAAGCTTTATGAATGTATGAGTGAAGATGTGTCAGTCACTTATAGCCAGTGTGAAGCGCCAGAGTCTGGGTCTCTGTTTCTCTCCCCAGGGCGTCGTCAAAGGATCAGGACAGATCCTCAGACAACATGGTCTCTTGATCACACATGGGGTAGGTATCATGGATGGAGAGGGGGGGAGGAAAGAGATGTTTTTTTTAACGCCAGACACCTCTCTCTCTCGCTCCCCAGCCCTACGCCTTTAACGGCACCATCACCCCCAGCTGTATGGAGGACTTGGACCAGGAACTACGACAGATGTGAGTTATAACATCATAAGAGAGGAGCTGGCCAATGCGGAGCTACTGTAACATGGGTGTCTGCTGCTAGCCCAGTCCTTCTATAAGGATGGACTATACTGTACACACAGAATATGTAACATGGGTGTCTGCTGCTAACCTCAGTCCTTCTATAAGGATGTTTAGGACCAAGCCTTCAGAATATGTAACAGAAGGTATATCTGCTACTAGCTCAGTCCTTCTATAAGGATGTTTAGGACCAAGCCTTCAGAATATGTAACAGAAGGTATATCTGCTACCAGCTCAGTCCTTCTATAAGGATGTTTAGGACCAAGCCTTCAGAATATGTAACAGAAGGTATATCTGCTGCTAGCTCAGTCCTTCTGTAAGGATGTTTAGGATCAAGCCTTCAGAATATGTAACAGAAGGTATATCTGCTGTTTAGTCAGTCCTTCTATAAGGATGTTTAGGATCAAGCCTTCAGAATATGTAACAGAAGGTATATCTGCTACTAGCTCAGTCCTTCTATAAGGATGTTTAGGATCAAGTCATTTGTTTCCCCAGATAGAGAGGGAACAGGATAATAAATACCTGGTCTATCAGGATGTTTAGGATCAAGTCTTCATTTGTTTCCCCAGATAGAGAGGGAACAGGATAATAAATACCTGGTCTATCAGGATGTTTAGGATCAAGTCATTTGTTTCCCCAGATAGAGAGGGAACAGGATAATAAATACCTGGTCTATCAGGATGTTTAGGATCAAGTCATTTGTTTCCCCAGATAGAGAGGGAACAGGATAATAAATACCTGGTCTATCAGGATGTTTAGGACCAAGTCTTCATTTGTTTCCCCAGATAGAGAGGGAACAGGATAATAAATACCTGGTCTATCAGGATGTTTAGGATCAAGTCATTTGTTTCCCCAGATAGAGAGGATAATACATACCTGGTCTATCAGGATGTTTAGGACCAAGTCATTTGTTTCCCCAGATAGAGAGGGAACAGGATAATAAATACCTGGTCTATCAGGATGTTTAGGACCAAGTCTTCATTTGTTTCCCCAGATAGAGAGGGAACAGGATAATAAATACCTGGTCTATAAGGATGTTTAGGACCAAGTCATTTGTTTCCCCAGATAGAGAGGGAACAGGATAATAAATACCTGGTCTATAAGGATGTTTAGGACCAAGTCTTCATTTGTTTCCCCAGATAGAGAGGATAATAAATACCTGGTCTATCAGGATGTTTAGGATCAAGTCTTCATTTGTTTCCCCAGATAGAGAGGGAACAGGATAATAAATACCTGGTCTATCAGGATGTTTAGGACCAAGTCTTCATTTGTTTCCCCAGATAGAGAGGATAATAAATACCTGGTCTATCAGGATGTTTAGGACAAAGTCTCCATTTGTTTCCCCAGATAGAGAGGGAACAGGATAATAAATACCTGGTCTATCAGGATGTTTAGGATCAAGTCTTCATTTGTTTCCCCAGATAGAGAGGGAACAGGATAATAAATACCTGGTCTATCAGGATGTTTAGGACCAAGTCATTTGTTTCCCCAGATAGAGAGGGAACAGGATAATAAATACCTGGTCTATCAGGATGTTTAGGATCAAGTCTCCATTTGTTTTCCCAGATAGAGAGGGAACAGGATAATAAATACCTGGTCTATCAGGATGTTTAGGACCAAGTCTTCATTTGTTTCCCCAGATAGAGAGGGAACAGGATAATAAATACCTGGTCTATCAGGATGTTTAGGACCAAGTCATTTGTTTCCCCAGATAGAGAGGATAATAAATACCTGGTCTATCAGGATGTTTAGGATCAAGTCATTTGTTTCCCCAGATAGAGAGGATAATAAATACCTGGTCTATCAGGATGTTTAGGATCAAGTCATTTGTTTCCCCAGATAGAGAGGGAACAGGATAATAAATACCTGGTCTATCAGGATGTTTAGGATCAAGTCTTCATTTGTTTTCCCAGATAGAGAGGGAACAGGATAATAAATACCTGGTCTATCAGGATGTTTAGGACCAAGTCTTCATTTGTTTCCCCAGATAGAGAGGGAACAGGATAATAAATACCTGGTCTATCAGGATGTTTAGGACCAAGTCTTCATTTGTTTCCCCAGATAGAGAGGGAACAGGATAATAAATACCTGGTCTATCAGGATGTTTAGGATCAAGTCATTTGTTTCCCCAGATAGAGAGGGAACAGGATAATAAATACCTGGTCTATCAGGATGTTTAGGATCAAGTCATTTGTTTCCCCAGATAGAGAGGGAACAGGATAATACATACCTGGTCTATAAGGATGTTTAGGACCAAGTCTCCATTTGTTTCCCCAGATAGAGAGGGAACAGGATAATACATACCTGGTCTATCAGGATGTTTAGGATCAAGTCTCCATTTGTTTCCCCAGATAGAGAGGGAACAGGATAATACATACCTGGTCTATCAGGATGTTTAGGATCAAGTCATTTGTTTCCCCAGATAGAGAGGGAACAGGATAATACATACCTGGTCTTGAGGAAACGTTGCCATGGAAACAGGGCTTCTTCTGCATCTGAACAGACATCCCAATGACCCGTGTTTTAAACATGTATTTATTATGTAAATAAAGTACGTTAATGTACTACCAACTGCATGGCAATGAGTGACAAGGAGTTGGCATGACAACAGACTGGCACTCCGCCTCCAAAGATAATATGACAGAAAACACACAAAGCAGGTGGACAAGAGAAGAACAAGATATTTATTCAATATAATCTGAAAATGACTTTAAAGAAGTCAGACAGAAAGAAGATCATTAATGGTGAAGTAAAGAAGTTTAAAGATGGCCGTCAAAGGGGGTTACATAAGAAGTCACTGATTGGGTGGATGTTACATCACATGTTACATCACACGTTACATCACATGCACATACCCTGAAGAACTGACTCCCACCACCTCTCCACTCCCGGCCCACAGGGTTCTGAAAGACACTCTGAAAGGGTGGATCTCAACAGGTATTTTCCTGATTCCCTCCCCTACGTCCTCTCTCTCTCTCTCCTCCTCAAAACATCAGACGGAAGCAGGCAAAGAATTAGAGAAGAACCAAGGAAAGGAAACGAGGAATTGGTTTTGTGATTAAACCGAACTTTACTGAAACTAGCACCAGAAACAAAATGGATGCCCATCTAATGTAGAGTCCCCCTCTACAGATAACTCAGATAACTCTACACCTCATCACCCACAGATACACACCTATAGGGCTTTTGTCAAAAGTAGTGCACTATATAGGAAAAAGAGTGCTGTTTAGGACACACCCAGTCAGAGGGTCTCTCAACTCGCTCATTGGCTGTGTTTACACAGGCAGACTCATTCTGGGGGTGTTGCCACTAATTGATCTTTTGACCAATCAGGTCAGATCTTTAACCACTAATTGGTCAAAAGATCAGAATGGGACTGCCTGTGTAAACAGCCATATAGACCCGACTGCAACCCTCTGGATAACTGCTAGTTAATATTTGGCAATGGAACTACATGTGTAATCTTAAGTTATATTCACACTAGTTCCTCCCGGAGTGTGATGCAAGGCATTGTGGTTAATGGAGTTGTTGGGAGAGACCCATTATGTCAACAGTTGTGACACGGGACACCTTGAGAGAGTGATGGTGGTAATCGGTCTCTGGAGCTGTGAATATTGGGAATTGTAGTTCCATGCTGGATGTAAGTGTTCTATTGTAGTCCCATACTGCTTCCCCTCAGCCAGTCTGATTGGTGAGACGATATAGGAAGTGTAAAACCGAATAAAAAAGGTACTTCCTTTCTCCCATGTTCTCAATCAACTCAAAAAGCTTTAGTGAAAAACACTACCAAGCCGTAGCAACACAAGACGGCTCATCTATACTTTAAAATGAGCTCTGTGTGTCTCTGACACTCTCACTAGAACCCTGGGACCTGCTAGAGGTGCTTTTCTGTGCTCCGTCCTACATCTTCCTTCACTCACCTCTCCATTAACTCTCACAGCCCCTGTCAACCAAGCAGGCAGTATGAACCAATGTCCAATCACCACAATATGACCCCAGAACAGTTACTGCTGTAACACCTGACATGTCCATGGAAATAACGACTTTAACATGCAAACTAGCTTATTCAAATATGAGAAAGGATGGTCATGGTCTTGTCTTAGATTCCATTGATTCCTGTCATATTTGATTTGTTCCTTTATTATACCACTGACTAGATGAGCTTCAGATATTAGTTTCAGAAGAGAAAGACTACATACATTATCAGAGAGAGAGAGAGAGAGACAGAGAGAGAGAGAGAGACAGAGAGAGACAGAGAGAGAGAGAGACAGAGAGAGGTGAGGACAGAGAGAAGTGAGGACAGAGAGAGGTGAGGACAGAGAGAGGTGAGGACAGAGAGAGGTGAGGACAGAGAGAGGTGAGGACAGAGAGAGGTGAGGACAGAGAGAGGTGAGGACAGAGAGAGGTGAGGACAGAGAGAGGTGAGGACAGAGAGAGGTGAGGACAGAGAAAGGTGAGGACAGAGAAAGGTGAGGACAGAGACAGAGAGAGGTGAGGACAGAACACTGTAGCAAAATGCATTAAAAGGGGGAGTGTTTCTTATAAGCTCAGGTAGTCCCTCCCCGTCTAGGTTCCTAGTGAATACAACCCTGGGGTACGCATGGTGCATAGTAACACTACCTAACCCCCTCCTCACTCCTCTCATCCTCTATGTCAGCTGGGGGAGAGAGGATGGCTAGGAGGAGAGGTAACATGTCTGTTACACAACTATAATATTTCACAACATTGCCGTAACGAAACAGAAACATTGTGAGAAACGTGTGTTTGTTGGGGAATCCAGGCCACGAGCCCAGCAGAGAGAGAGAGGAGAACACAGAGGAGAAGAGAGGTGAGGACAGAAGAGGAGGAGAGAGGTGAGGACAGAAGAGAGGTGAGGACAGAAGAGAGGTGAGGACAGAAGAGAGGTGAGGACAGAAGAGAGGTGAGGACAGAAGAGAGGTGAGGACAGAAGAGAGGTGAGGACAGAAGAGAGGTGAGGACAGAAGAGAGGTGAGGACAGAAGAGGAGAGAGAGGGTGTAGTGTGTTGAACCCTGCCAGCAGCAGGTGGTAATGTTAAGCTGAGCTAGCCAGGTGGATGGATCAGTCGAAGGAGATGAGCTGTGCCTCGCTGCCTGGATGGACCTGCGGAGGCTGCTGCTGCTGAACCTGCTGCTGCGGGCCACCAGGGGGAGCCATCTACACAGAGAGAGACAGAAGTAGTGTGAGAGAGATGAGATTACCATCAATCCCTCACTGCAACTCCCACTACATAGAACAAACAAGCCTCTGACATACAGAATCAGAAGTCCCCCTATAGACAGGTAACACTATGCAGAGAGAGAGAGCGAGAGGGGGAGAGAGGGGGAGAGAGAGAGAGAGAGAGAGGAAGGGAAGAGGGCGAGAGAGGAGAGAGAGAGGAAGAGAGGAGAGAGAGAGGAAGAGAGGAGAGAGAGGAAGAGAGGAGGGAGAGAGGAAGAGAGGAAGAGAGGAGGAAGAGAGAGGAAGAGAGGAGGGAGAGAGGAGGGAGAGAGAGGAAGAGAGGAGGGAGAGTGAGGAAGAGAGGAGGGAGAGTGAGGAAGAGAGGAGGGAGAGAGGAAGAGAGGGAGAGAGAGGAAGAGAGGAGAGAGAGAGAGGAAGAGAGGAGGGAGAGAGAGGAAGATAGGAGGGAGAGAGAGGAAGAAGAGAGGGGGAAGAGAGAGAAACCAAGAACTCCTACCTGTTGGTACATGGGCTGTTGTCCTGGGCCCTGCATGTAGGGTTGTTGTGGGGGCATGTTGGGGTCCTGCCCAGGTAGGGCTGCCATCATACTCTGCATGGCGTAGGGTGGAGGGTAGGCCACGTAGGACATACCGTTAGTGGGAGGAGGCTGGGACATGGGGGGCAGAGACTGGGCCTGGGACACCACGTTCTGCTGAGACCGATGACAAGAAAACATTAACATTACAGACGTCGCTAACAGATGATTTAAAGCCTACATGTAGAATGTATTATGATGTGGTTATAATCTATTATAACACTAGTCATGAGCCGCTTCACTCCCTTTATAAACATCATCACATTATGATGCTAAATGAGGAGGAGGAGGAAGAGGAGGAGGAGGAAGACGTTGCTAACAGATGATTTAAAGCCTACATGTAGAATGTATTATGATGTGGTTATAATCTATTATAACACTAGTCATGAGCCGCTTCACTCCCTTTATAAACATCATCACATTATGATGCTAAATGAGGAGGAGGAGGAGGAGGAGGAGGAAGACGTCGCTAACAGATGATTTAAAGCCTACATGTAGAATGTATTACGATGTGGTTATAATCTATTATAACACTAGTCATGAGCCGCTTCACTCCCTTTATAAACATCATCACATTATGATGCTAAATGAGGAGGAAGAGGAGGAGGAGGAAGACGTCGCTAACAGATGATTTAAAGCCTACATGTAGAATGTATTATGATGTGGTTATAATCTATTATAACACTAGTCATGAGTCGTTTGACTCCCTTTATAAACATCATCACATTATGATGCTAAATGAGGAGGAGGAGGAGGAGGAGGAAGAGGAAGAGGAAGAGGAAGAGGAAGAGGAAGAGGAGGAGGAAGACGTTGCTACCAGATGATTTAAAGCCTACATGTAGAATGTATTATGATGTGGTTATAATCTATTATAACACTAGTCATGAGCCGCTTCACTCCCTTTATAAACATCATCACATTATGATGCTAAATGAGGAGGAGGAGGAGGAGGAAGAGGAGGAGGAGGAAGACGTTGCTAACAGATGATTTAAAGCCTACATGTAGAATGTATTATGATGGTTATAATCTATTATAACACTAGTCATGAGTCGCTTCACTCCCTTTATAAACATCATCACATTATGATGCTAAATGAGGAGGAGGAGGAGGAGGAAGACGTCGCTAACAGATGATTTAAAGCCTACATGTAGAATGTATTATGATGTGGTTATAATCTATTATAACACTAGTCATGAGCCGCTTCACTCCCTTTATAAACATCATCACATTATGATGCTAAATGAGGAGGAGAAGGAGGAGGAGGAGGAGGAGGAGGAGGAAGACGTCGCTAACAGATGATTTAAAGCCTACATGTAGAATGTATTATGATGTGGTTATAATCTATTATAACACTAGTCATGAGCCGCTTCACTCCCTTTATAAACATCATCACATTATGATGCTAAATGAGGAGGAGGAGGAGGAGGAAGACGTTGCTAACAGATGATTTAAAGTCTACATGTAGAATGTATTATGATGTGGTTATAATCTATTATAACACTAGTCATGAGCCGTTTGACTCCCTTTATAAACATCATCACATTATGATGCTAAATGAGGAGGAGGAGGAAGAGGAGGAGGAGGAAGACGTTGCTAACAGATGATTTAAAGCCTACATGTAGAATGTATTATGATGTGGTTATAATCTATTATAACACTAGTCATGAGCCGCTTCACTCCCTTTATAAACATCATCACATTATGATGCTAAATGAGGAGGAGGAGGAGGAAGAGGAGGAGGAGGAAGACGTTGCTAACAGATGATTTAAAGCCTACATGTAGAATGTATTATGATGGTTATAATCTATTATAACACTAGTCATGAGCCGCTTCACTCCCTTTATAAACATCATCACATTATGATGCTAAATGAGGAGGAGGAGGAAGAGGAGGAGGAGGAAGACGTTGCTAACAGATGATTTAAAGCCTACATGTAGAATGTATTATGATGTGGTTATAATCTATTATAACACTAGTCATGAGCCGCTTCACTGCCTTTATAAACATCATCACATTATGATGCTAAATGAGGAGGAGGAGGAAGAGGAGGAGGAGGAAGACGTTGCTAACAGATGATTTAAGGCCTACATGTAGAATGTATTATGATGTGGTTATAATCTATTATAACACTAGTCATGAGCCGCTTCACTCCCTTTATAAACATTAAAAAAAAAATTAAAAAAAAAAATCACATTATGATGCTAAATGAGGAGGAGGAGGAAGAGGAGGAGGAAGAGGAAGACGTCGCTAACAGATGATTTAAAGCCTACATGTAGAATGTATTATGATGTGGTTATAATCTATTATAACACTAGTCATGAGCCGCTTCACTCCCTTTATAAACATCATCACATTATGATGCTAAATGAGGAGGAAGAGGAGGAGGAGGAAGACGTTGCTAACAGATGATTTAAAGCCTACATGTAGAATGTATTATGATGTGGTTATAATCTATTATAACACTAGTCATGAGCCGTTTGACTCCCTTTATAAACATCATCACATTATGATGCTAAATGAGGAGGAGGAGGAGGAGGAGGAGGAAGACGTCGCTAACAGATGATTTAAAGCCTACATGTAGAATGTATTATGATGGTTATAATCTATTATAACACTAGTCATGAGCCGCTTCACTCCCTTTATAAACATCATCACATTATGATGCTAAATGAGGAGGAGGAGGAGGAGGAGGGGGAGGAGGAAGAGGAAGAGGAGGAGGAAGAGGAGGAGGAGGAAGACGTTGCTAACAGATGATTTAAAGCCTACATGTAGAATGTATTATGATGTGGTTATAATCTATTATAACACTAGTCATGAGCCGCTTCACTCCCTTTATAAACATCATCACATTATGATGCTAAATGAGGAGGAAGAGGAGGAGGAGGAAGACGTCGCTAACAGATGATTTAAAGCCTACATGTAGAATGTATTATGATGTGGTTATAATCTATTATAACACTAGTCATGAGCCGCTTCACTCCCTTTATAAACATCATCACATTATGATGCTAAATGAGGAGGAGGAGGAGGAAGAGGAGGAAGAGGAAGAGGAAGAGGAGGAGGAAGAGGAAGAGGAAGAGGAGGAAGAGGAGGAGCTTTGACTCCCTTTATAAACATCATCACATTATGATGCTAAATGAGGAGGAAGAGGAGGAGGAAGAGGAGCCACGTTGAGCTTTGACTCCCTTTATAAACATCATCACATTATGATGCTAAATGAGGAGGAGGAGGAAGAGGAGGAGGAGGAAGAGGAAGAGGAGGAAGAGGAGGAGCTTTGACTCCCTTTATAAACATCATCACATTATGATGCTAAATGAGGAGGAAGAGGAGGAGGAGCTACGTTGAGCTTTGACTCCCTTTATAAACATCACATTATGATGCTAAATGAGGAGGAGGAGGAAGAGGAGGAAGAGCTTTGGAAAGTCAGTGAGGACCAGGGACACAAAATGAAAGAGGGACATGAAACCTGAAGCCCATTTTAAAAGGAGTCCAGGTCAGTGGTACCGGAGCACCAGGTCCCAATGGAGAGTGCCAACGGTCATGAAGGAGGAAGTTTAGTGAAGGAGGAATAATGGTGGCAACAGTATGAGGAAGGCCCTTTCCTGTTTCAGCATGACAACGCCCCCGAGCACACCGTTGGGGACGGTGTACCAAGAGGCTTCTTAACAGCTTCTACCCCCAAGCCATAAGACTCCTGACCAGCTAATCAAAGGGCTACCCAGACCCTCTTTAACACTGCTGCTACTCTCTGTTTATTATCTATGCATAGTCACTTTAACTCTACCTACGTGTACATATTACCTCAGCTAACCGTGCCCCCGCTCATTGACTCTGTACCGGTACCCTCTGTATAAAGCCTCCACATTGACTCTGTACCAGTACCCCCTGTATATAGCCTCCACATTGACTCTGTACCAGTACCCCCTGTATATAGCCTCCACATTGACTCTGTACCAGTACCCCCTGTATATAGCCTCCACATTGACTCTGTACCGGTACCCCCTGTATATAGCCTCCACATTGACTCTGTACCAGTACCCCCTGTATATAGCCTCCACATTGACTCTGTACCAGTACCCCCTGTATATAGCCTCCACATTGACTCTGTACTGGTACCCCCTGTATATAGCCTCCACATTGACTCTGTACCGTAACACCCTGTATATAGCCTCCACATTGACTCTGTACCGTAACACCCTGTATATAGCCTCCACATTGACTCTGTACCTGTACCCCCTGTATATAGCCTCCACATTGACTCTGTACCAGTACCCCCTGTATATAGCCTCCACATTGACTCTGTACCAGTACCCCCTGTATATAACCTCACTACTATTATCTTACTGCTCTTTAATTATTTGTTACTTTTATTTTCTATTGTTTTACTTAACACTTAACCATCAATGCAGTTAAGAAAATAATTAAGGGCTTTAAATAAGCATTTCACTATAAGGTCTCTACACCTGTTGGTTAAGGGCTTGTCAGTAAAGCATTTCACTGTAAGGTCTCTACACCTGTTGGTTAAGGGCTTGTCAGTAAAGCATTTCACTAAGGTCTCTACACCTGTTGGTTAAGGGCTTGTCAGTAAGCATTTCACTAAGGTCTCTACACCTGTTGGTTAAGGGCTTGTCAGTAAGCATTTCACTGTAAGGTCTCTACACCTGTTGGTTAAGGGCTTGTCAGTAAGCATTTCACTGTAAGGTCTCTACACCTGTTGGTTAAGGGCTTGTCAGTAAGCATTTCACTGTAAGGTCTCTACACCTGTTGGTTAAGGGCTTGTCAGTAAGCATTTCACTGTAAGGTCTCTACACCTGTTGGTTAAGGGCTTGTCAGTAAGCATTTCACTGTAAGGTCTCTACACCTGTTGGCTTCGGGCTCATGTGACAAACAGCATTTGATTTGATCTGACAGGTGTATTGCTGAGCCTCTCATTGGGACTTGACATCAGGCAGTACATCATGTGGTTCACATTAAGGAGGAAACCTAGTTACCTAGACGACAAACTCAGCATGAGGAAGTCCACGAGCACGTTTTCATTTCAACACCAATAGTTTTGTAACAGGCATGACCTTCCTCCCTCTGTTCTCACCTGGTATCCCTGTGTGGGTGTGGGCTGGTAGTTAGAGTAGGCGGGGCTAGTAGTGGGCGGGGCCTGGCCAGGGGGTGCAGGCTGCCCATTGGTTCCTGCAGGCTGGTACATGTACATGTTGGGGTCTGGAGCAGGGAGGCAAACACAGGAGAGTCACGTTACAGAAGGTCAATGTACACAATATATACAGAAGTATGTGGACACCCCTTCAAATTAGTGGATTCAGCTATTTCAGCCACAACTGCTGCTGACAGGTGTATAAAATCAAGCACACAGCCATGCAATCTCCATAGACAAACATTGGCAGTAGAATGGCCCGTACTGAAGAGCTCAGTGACTTTCAACGTGGCACCGTCATAGGATGCCACCTTTCCAACAAGTCAGTTTGTCACATTTCTGCCCTGCTAGAGTTCCCCCAGTCAACTGTAAGTGCTGTTATTGTGAAGTGGAAACGTCTAGGAGGTCAAGCTCACAGAACGGGAAAGCTGAGTGCTGAAGCATGTAAAAATCATCTATCCTCGATTGCAAGACTCACTACCGAGTTCCAAACTGCCTCTGGAAGCAACGTCAGCACAAGAACTTGAAATGGGTTTCCATGGCCGAGCAGCCGCACACAAGACTAAGATCACCACGCTCAATGGGTTTCCATGGCCGAGCAGCCGCACACAAGACTAAGATCACCACGCTCAATGGGTTTCCATGGCCGAGCAGCCGCACACAAGACTAAGATCACCACGCTCAATGGGTTTCCATGGGCGAGCAGCCGCACACAAGACTAAGATCACCACGCTCAATGGGTTTCCATGGCCGAGCAGCCGCACACAAGACTAAGATCACCACGCTCAATGGGTTTCCATGGCCGAGCAGCCGCACACAAGACTAAGATCACCACGCTCAATGGGTTTCCATGGCCGAGCAGCCGCACACAAGACTAAGATCACCACGCTCAATGGGTTTCCATGGCCGAGCAGCCGCACACAAGACTAAGATCACCACGCTCAATGGGTTTCCATGGCCGAGCAGCCGCACACAAGACTAAGATCACTATGCTCAATGGGTTTCCATGGTCGAGCAGCCGCACACAAGACTAAGATCACCACGCTCAATGGGTTTCCATGGCCGAGCAGCCGCACACAAGACTATGATCACCACGCTCAATGGGTTTCCATGGCCGAGCAGCCGCACACAAGACTAAGATCACCACGCTCAATGGGTTTCCATGGCCGAGCAGCCGCACACAAGACTAAGATCACCACGCTCAATGGGTTTCCATGGCCGAGCAGCCGCACACAAGACTAAGATCACTATGCTCAATGGGTTTCCATGGCCGAGCAGCCGCACACAAGACTAAGATCACTATGCTCAATGGGGTTGGAGGATACCAGGAGAATGATAACAGGTCCAATGGAGAGTGCCAACTGTCATGAAGGAGGAAGTTTAGTGAAGGAGGAATAATGGTGGCAACAGTTTGAGGAAGGCCCTTTCCTGTTTCAGCATGACAAGAGCACAAAGCCAGGTCCATACAGAAGCTACCATGCTGGCCCCTAGACTAACTACCATGCTGACCCCTAGACTAACTACCATGCTATTCAACTAGACATGCTGGCCCCTAGACTAACTACCATGCTGGCCCCTAGACTAACTACCATGCTGGCCCCTAGACTAACTACCATGCTATTCAACAAGACATGCTGGCCCCTAGACTAACTACCATGCTGGCCCCTAGACTAACTACCATGCTATTCAACTAGACATAATGGCCCCTAGACTAACTACCATGCTGGCCCCTAGACTAACTACCATGCTGGCCCCTAGACTAACTACCATGCTATTCAACTAGACACGCTGGGCCCTAGACTAACTACCATGCTGGCCCCTAGACTAACTACCATGCTGGCCCCTAGACTAACTACCATGCTGGCCCCTAGACTAACTACCATGCTATTCAACTAGACATGTCAACTAGACATATTCAACAAGACATACTGGCCCCCAGACTAACTACCATGCTATTCAACTAGACATGCTGGCCCCTAGACTAACTACCATGCTGGCCCCTAGACTAACTACCATGCTATTCAACTAGACATGCTGGCCCCTAGACTAACTACCATGCTGGCCCCTAGACTAACTACCATGCTGGCCCCTAGACTAACTACCATGCTGGCCCCTAGACTAACTACCATGCTATTCAACTAGACATGCTGGCCCCTAGACTAACTACCATGCTGGCCCCTAGACTAACTACCATGCTATTCAACTAGACATGCTGGCCCCCAGACTAACTACCATGCTATTCAACAAGACATGCTGGCCCCTAGACTAACTACCATGCTGGCCCCTAGACTAACTACCATGCTATTCAACTAGACATGCTGGCCCCTAGACTAACTACCATGCTGGCCCCTAGACTAACTACCATGCTATTCAACTAGACATGCTGGCCCCTAGACTAACTACCATGCTGGCCCCTAGACTAACTACCATGCTGGCCCCTAGACTAACTACCATGCTATTCAACTAGACATGCTGGCCCCCAGACTAACTACCATGCTGGCCCCTAGACTAACTACCATGCTGGCCCCTAGACTAACTACCATGCTGGCCCCTAGACTAACTACCATGCTATTCAACTAGACATGCTGGCCCCTAGACTAACTACCATGCTATTCAACTAGACATGCTGGCCCCTAGACTAACTACCATGCTATTCAACTAGACATGCTGGCCCCTAGACTAACTACCATGCTATTCAACTAGACATGCTGGCCCCTAGACTAACTACCATGCTATTCAACTAGACACAAACATTTGACTCATTGGGGTCTGTACTAACCTGGAGGCATGGCCTGGTACTGTCCTGGTCCAGGCTGGTTCATGTAGACGTTGTGCATGGGCGACCCCTCCACTGACCCTGAGGGGCTAAAGGTGCCTGGGTAACTGGGGGGTCCCCCCGGCTGCCCGTACACCACCCCTCCTGCCACGTTGGGGGGCAAAGACTGCATCTAGGGTGAAAAGGAGAGGAATTTACACAAGAGCTGGACAAAAAGAACAGCCACTAAGGTAAATGCCAGGTGAAACTCCTGCAGCAATCATTTACACAGAACCTCTGTAGACTAACCGTGTCGTGACACGCCTTCCCCAAGGATCTGCTTGAAGACTAACTCCCCCGTGTGCCGGCCAGAGAGAGGGCCTCCCCCGTGTGCCGGCCAGAGAGAGGGCCTCCCCCGTGTGCCGGCCAGAGAGAGGGCCTCCCCCGTGTGCCGGCCAGAGAGAGGGCCTCCCCCGTGTGCCGGCCAGAGAGAAGGCCTCCCCCGTGTGCCGGCCAGACAGTGTCTACCTGTGGGTAGGGTATAGTGTCTACCTGTGGGCATGGTATAGTATAGTGTCTACCTGTGGGCATGGTATAGTGTAGTGTCTACCTGTGGGCATGGTATAGTGTAGTGTCTACCTGTGGGTAGGGTATAGTGTAGTGTCTACCTGTGGGTAGGGTATAGTGTAGTGTCTACCTGTGGGTAGGGTAGAGTGTAGTGTCTACCTGTGGGCATGGTATAGTATAGTGTCTACCTGTGGGCATGGTATAGTATAGTGTCTACCTGTGGGTAAGGGTATAGTATAGTGTCTACCTGTGGGCATGGTATAGTATAGTGTCTACCTGTGGGTAGGGCTTGGTATAGTGTCTACCTGTGGGTAGGGTATAGTATAGTGTCTACCTGTGGGTAGGGTATAAGTATAGTGTCTACCTGTGGGCATGGTATAGTATAGTGTCTACCTGTGGGTAGGGTATAGTATAGTGTCTACCTGTGGGTAGGGTATAGTATAGTGTCTACCTGTGGGCATGGTATAGTATAGTGTCTACCTGTGGGTAGGGCTTGGTATAGTGTCTACCTGTGGGTAGGGTATAGTATAGTGTCTACCTGTGGGTAGGGCTTGGTATAGTGTCTACCTGTGGGTAGGTTATAGTGTAGTGTCTACCTGTGGGTAAAGGTATAGTATAGTGTCTACCTGTGGGTAAAGGTATAGTATAGTGTCTACCTGTGGGCATGGTATAGTATAGTGTCTACCTGTGGGTAGGGTATAGTATAGTGTCTACCTGTGGGCATGGTATCGTATAGTGTCTACCTGTGGGTAGGGTATAGTATAGTGTATCTGTGGGTAGGGTATAGTGTCTACCTGTGGGTAGGGCTTGGTATAGTGTCTACCTGTGGGCATGGTATAGTATAGTGTCTACCTGTGGGCATGGTATAGTATAGTGTCTACCTGTGGGCATGGTATAGTATAGTGTCTACCTGTGGGCATGGTATAGTATAGTGTCTACCTGTGGGCATGGTATAGTATAGTGTCTACCTGTGGGTAGGGCTTGGTATAGTGTCTACCTGTGGGCTTGGTATAGTGTCTACCTGTGGGTAGGGTATAGTATAGTGTCTACCTGTGGGTAGGGTATAGTATAGTGTCTACCTGTGGGCATGGTATAGTATAGTGTCTACCTGTGGGTAGGGTATAGTATAGTGTCTACCTGTGGGTATGGTATAGTATAGTGTCTACCTGTGGGCATGGTATAGTATAGTGTCTACCTGTGGGTAGGGTATAGTATAGTGTCTACCTGTGGGTAGGGTATAGTATAGTGTCTACCTGTGGGTAGGGTATAGTATAGTGTCTACCTGTGGGTAGGGTGTAGTATAGTGTCTACCTGTGGGTAGGGTATAGTATAGTGTCTACCTGTGGGTAGGGCATGGGGAAGGCAGGCATCTGGGCTCTCATCTGGATGGTGTGTTTCTGTTGCTCCAGCCTCATCTGTCTCTCCTTCTCCTGCTCCTGGAGCCGCTGGATGGCCAGCTGACGCTGCATCTCCAGGTACTCCTGAAACACAGTCACCACATCAGACATCACATCAGACACCACATCAGACACCATATACCACCTAACAGGCTGACGCTGCATCTCTAGGTACTCCTGAAACATAGTCACAACATCAGACACCATATACCACCTAACAGGCTGACGCTGCATCTCTAGGTACTCCTGAAACACAGTCACCACATCAGACACCACATCAGACACCATATACCACCTAACAGGCTGACGCTGCATCTCTAGGTACTCCTGAAACATAGTCACAACATCAGACACCATATACCACCTAACAGGCTAACGCTGCATCTCTAGGTACTCCTGAAACAGTCACCACATCAGACACCATATACCTCATCATGTGACTAACCCCTACTGCATAACAACCCATACCTCATCATGTGACTAACCCCCTACCGCAGAACAACCCATACCTCATCATGTGACTAACCCCCTACTGGATAACAACCCATACCTCATCATGTGACTAACCCCCTACCGTAGAACAACCCATACCTCATGTGACTAACCCCTTACTGGATAACAACCCATACCTCATCATGTGACTAACCCCTACTGCATAACAACCCATACCTCATCATGTGACTAACCCCCTACTGGATAACAACCCATACCTCATCATGTGACTAACCCCTACTGGATAACAACCCATACCTCATCACGTGACTAACGCCCTACCGCAGAACCAGCCATACCTCATCATGTGAATAACAGGGAAATCACGTTTTTCACTGCACTGGGCCTTTAAACACTACAGCTGATCTGTTCTACACAATATATCTAAACAGACTCCCAGCCATGTTATTATCTATAACATAGCACCTCTCCTAAACAGACTCCCAGCCCTGTTATTATAACACAGCACCCCTCCTAAACAGACTCCCAGTCCTGTTGTTCCCCAGTCTGTAACCTGTTATTATCTATAACACAGCACCCCTCCTAAACAGACTCCCAGCCCTGTTGTTCCCCAGTCTGTCACCTGTAATTATCTATAACATAGCACCCCTCCTAAACAGACTCCCAGCCCTGTTGTTCCCCAGTCTGTCACCTGTTATTATAACATAGCACCCCTCCTAAACAGACTCCCAGCCCTGTTGTTCCCCAGTCTGTCACCTGTTATTATCTATAACATAGCACCCCTCCTAAACAGACTCCCAGCCCTGTTATTATCTATAACATAGCACCTCTCCTAAACAGACTCCCAGTCCTGTTGTTCCCCAGTCTGTCACCTGTTATTATCTATAACATAGCACCCCTCCTAAACAGACTCCCAGTCCTGTTGTTCCCCAGTCTGTCACCTGTTATTATCTATAACATAGCACCCCTCCTAAACAGACTCCCAGTCCTGTTGTTCCCCAGTCTGTCACCTGTTATTATCTATAACATAGCACCCCTCCTAAACAGACTCCCAGCCCTGTTGTTCCCCAGTCTGTCACCTGTTATTATAACATAGCACCCCTCCTAAACAGACTCCCAGCCCTGTTATTATAACACAGCACCCCTCCTAAACAGACTCCCAGCCCTGTTGTTCCCCAGTCTGTCACCTGTTATTATAACATAGCACCCCTCCTAAACAGACTCCCAGCCCTGTTATTATAACACAGCACCCCTCCTAAACAGACTCCCAGCCCTGTTGTTCCCCAGTCTGTCACCTGTTATTATAACATAGCACCCCTCCTAAACAGACTCCCAGCCCTGTTATTATAACATAGCACCCCTCCTAAACAGACTCCCAGCCCTGTTATTATCTATAACATAGCACCCCTCCTAAACAGACTCCCAGTCCTGTTGTTCCCCAGTCTGTCACCTGTTATTATAACATAGCACCCCTCCTAAACAGACTCCCAGCCCTGTTATTATCTATAACATAGCACCCCTCCTAAACAGACTCCCAGTCCTGTTATTATCTATAACATAGCACCCCTCCTAAACAGACTCCCAGCCCTGTTATTATAACATAGCACCCCTCCTAAACAGACTCCCAGCCCTGTTATTATCTATAACATAGCACCCCTCCTAAACAGACTCCCAGTCCTGTTGTTCCCCAGTTCTGTCACCTGTTTCTTCTGTCTCATGATCTCTAGTTTCTGGGCCAGCTGGATCTGTCTCTGTCTCTCCGCCTCCTCGGCAGCACGACGCAGCTTCTCTCTGTGCTCGTCTCGTAGGGCGTTCAGGGCGGCTCTCGCATCACGCACCTGGGCCAGCTTGTCCTGCAGACCCTCGTAGTACACTGGCAGACAGACATGGAGATGTTTAGTTAGACAGTGGTTAAACTGTACAGGACCAACACAACAAACATGGTAAACCAACAAGCAGACAGACATGGAGATGTTTAGTTAGACAGTGGTTAAACTGTACAGGACCAACACAACAAACATGGTAAACCAACAAGCAGACAGACATGGAGATGTTTAGTTAGACAGTGGTTAGACTGTACAGGACCAAGACAACAAACATGGTAAACCAACAAGCAGACAGACATGGAGATGTTTAGTTAGACAGTGGTTAAACTGTACAGGACCAACACAACAAACATGGTAAACCAACAAGCAGACAGACATGGAGATGTTTAGTTAGACAGTGGTTAGACTGTACAGGACCAAGACAACAAACATGGTAAACCAACAAGCAGACAGACATGGAGATGTTTAGTTAGACAGTGGTTAAACTGTACAGGACCAAGACAACAAACATGGTAAACCAACAAGCAGACAGACATGGAGATGTTTAGTTAGACAGTGGTTAGACTGTACAGGACCAAGACAACAAACATGGTAAACCAACAAGCAGACAGACATGGAGATGTTTAGTTAGACAGTGGTTAAACTGTACAGGACCAACACAACAAACATGGTAAACCAACAAGCAGACAGACATGGAGATGTTTAGTTAGACAGTGGTTAGACTGTACAGGACCAAGACAACAAACATGGTAAACCAACAAGCAGACAGACATGGAGATGTTTAGTTAGACAGTGGTTAAACTGTACAGGACCAAGACAACAAACATGGTAAACCAACAAGCAGACAGACATGGAGATGTTTAGTTAGACAGTGGTTAAACTGTACAGGACCAACACAACAAACATGGTAAACCAACAAGCAGACAGACATGCTCACGGTTTGAGCAAGAGTGAGGCCGGGATTGAATCCAATCACATATTTGGACAATATGCCATTGATAGGATATTCCTGATTGAGACATATTGTTTACAGTGAATGTGGTCTCCACACATGGGAACGTAGTTTTTAAAACATACATTGCAGACAAAGCGCGATCAGATTGAATCCCGGCTTCTGAGAATCTCTCTTACATAAACAAACACTGAAACAAAGTCACACACACACACACACACACACTCAGAACCACCCCCCACACACACACACTCAGAACCACCCCCCACACACACACACTCAGAACCACCCCCCACACACACACACTCAGAACCACCTCCCCACACACACACACACTCAGAACCACCTCCCCACACACACACACACTCAGAACCACCTCCCCACACACACACACACTCAGAACCACCCCCCCACACACACACACTCAGAACCACCCCCCCACACACACACTCAGAACCACCCCCCCACACACACACACTCAGAACCACCCCCCCACACACACACACTCAGAACCACCCCCCCACACACACACACTCAGAACCACCCCCCCACACACACTCAGAACCACCCCCCCACACACACACTCAGAACCACCCCCCCACACACACACACAGAACCACCCCCCCCCACACACACACAGAACCACCCCCCCCCCACACACACACAGAACCACCCCCCCACACACACTCAGAACCAAATCTCCCCCTAACTCACGTCTCTTCTCGTCCAGCTGATTGAGGATGTCCAGTAGCTGGGGGTGCATGGTGTTGATGGACTGGAAGAGGGAGAGCACGGCGCTGTCGTTGGTGATGCTGCGACCACGCATGTGGTTACTCTTCATACGGTTCAGGAAGGTGGTGACCGCGTTCTGCAGAGCCTTCAGGAACGCATCGTGGTTCTCCTCCGACTCACCGTTCTGATACTGCTGCTGGGGGTGGGGAAGAAGAGAGGGGAGAGGAGAAAGGGAGGAAGAGGAGAGGAGAAAGGGAGGAAGAGGAAAGGAGAAAGGGAGGAAGAGGAGAGGAGAAAGGAAGGAAGAGGAGAGGAGAAAGGGAGGAAGAGGAGAGGCGAAAGGGAGGAAGAGGAGAAAGGGAGGAGAAAGGGAGGAAGAGGAGAGGAGAAAGGGAGGAAGAGGAGAGGAGAAATGGAGGAAGAGGAGAAATGGAGGAAGAGGAGAGGAGAAAGGGAGGAAGAGGAGAGGAGAAAGGAAAGACGGGGGGGGGGGAAGAGAAAGGAGAGGAGGGAAAGTCAATCAGGAGGAACAAACAGCTAATGACAAAGAGCATGTAGTCATTTCTAATCTAAATCTACTTGAATCTCTGCTGCTATGCATGAATATTCACCTGAACAAATAAGAAAATCTGTTTGTCTTCCATCTCTCATAACACAGCAGTGTACAACTAACCTCCACTATGTTGACTGGAGGCGGGGCCATGACGACTTGTGCTGGGAGTGGTGCGACAGTTTCCACTGGCTGGGGCTGGCTGATTGGCAGGGGCTCAGTAGCCAATGGTACGGGGGCAGGGGCAGAGGGGGTGGGACTCTTGCGTGCCTCTTCCTGTTTCTTCTCCCAGTACGTTCTGTTCAGGTAGCGAGCCAGCTGGAGAGAAGACCATTATAGTTCAGGAATGTCCTCTCAACCAAAACATGACTAGACATACTGACCTGGGACCAGTTTCCCAAACACATAAAGATCGTCTTCAGCAGTAAGATCATACATCCATAGGTGGGCAATGGACAACCAGTGATCTAGTAATCACCTTTATGTTTCTGGGAAACTCACCCCAGTATATAGTTCATTTACACTATAGTGCAGTCTGAGCTGTAAATGTAACCGTATCAAATGAGAATTCTAGACAGCTCAGTAGACAGCTCAGAGACAGCTCAGTAGACAGCACAGTAGACAGCACAGTAGACAGCTCAGAGACAGCTCAGTAGACAGCACAGTAGACAGCACAGTAGACAGCTCAGAGACAGCTCAGTAGACAGCACAGTAGACAGCACAGTAGACAGCTCAGAGACAGCTCAGTAGACAGCACAGTAGACAGCACAGTAGACAGCACAGTAGACAGCTCAGTAGACAGCTCAGTAGACAGCTCAGTAGACAGCTCAGAGACAGCTCAGTAGACAGCTCATAGACAGCTCAGTAGACAGCTCAGAGACAGCTCAGTAGACAGCTCAGTAGACAGCTCAGTAGACAGCTCAGAGACAGCTCAGAGACAGCTCAGTAGACAGCACAGTAGACAGCACAGTAGACAGCACAGTAGACAGCACAGTAGACAGCTCAGAGACAGCTCAGAGACAGCTCAGTAGACAGCTCAGTAGACAGCTCAGTAGACAGCACAGAGACAGCTCAGTAGACAGCTCAGTAGACAGCTCAGTAGACAGCTCAGTAGACAGCACAGAGACAGCTCAGTAGACAGCACAGAGACAGCTCAGTAGACAGCACAGAGACAGCTCAGTAGACAGCACAGAGACAGCTCAGTAGACAGCTCAGTAGACAGCTCAGAGACAGCTCAGTAGACAGCTCAGAGACAGCTCAGTAGACAGCTCAGAGACAGCTCAGTAGACAGCTCAGAGACAGCTCAGTAGACAGCTCAGAGACAGCTCAGTAGACAGCTCAGTAGACAGCTCAGAGACAGCTCAGAGACAGCTCAGAGACAGCTCAGAGACAGCTCAGAGACAGCTCAGTAGACAGCTCAGAGACAGCTCAGTAGACAGCTCAGTAGACAGCTCAGTAGACAGCTCAGTAGACAGCTCAGTAGACAACAGAGACAGCACAGAGACAGCACAGAGACAACACGTAGACAGCACGTAGACAGCACGTAGACAGCACGTAGACAGCACGTAGACAGCACGTAGACAGCACGTAGACAGCTCAGAGACAGCTCAGAGACAGCTCAGTAGACAGCTCAAGAGTGTCAGAGTTGACATGTGTCTTACCTCAGGGTCGACATCTTCAGCTGAGGGAGCAGAGGAGTTCTGTGGAGAACACACACATTATACATCACAACAGAGCCCATACATGGTTAAGTTCCTGCATAGTAATTACAGGTGCATGGGGCCCCGGCATAGTAATTACAGGTGCATGGGCCCCCCGGCATAGTAATTACAGGTGCATGGACCCCCGGCATAGTAATTACAGGTGCATGGGCCCCCGGCATAGTAATTACAGGTGCATGGGCCCCCGGCATAGTAATTACAGGTGCATGGGCCCCCGGCATAGTAATTACAGGTGCATGGGCCCCCGGCATAGTAATTACAGGTGCATGGGCCCCCGGCATAGTAATTACAGGTGCATGGGCCTCCGGCATAGTAATTACAGGTGCATGGGCCCCCGGCATTACAAATACAGGTGCATGGGCCACCGGCATAGTAATTACAGGTGCATGGGCCCCCTGCATAGTAATTACAGGTGCATGGGCCCCCTGCATAGTAATTACAGGTGCATGGGCCCCCTGCATAGTAATTACAGGTGCATGGGCCCCCTGCATAGTAATTACAGGTGCATGGGCCCCCGGCATAGTAATTACAGGTGCATGGGCCCCCGGCATAGTAATTACAGGTGCATGGGCCCCCGGCATAGTAATTACAGGTGCATGGGCCCCCTGCATAGTAATTACAGGTGTATGTGCCCCCGGCATAGTAATTACAGGTGCATGGGCCCCCTGCATAGTAATTACAGGTGTATGTGCCCCCGGCATAGTAATTACAGGTGTATAGGTGTATAGAAGGTGTATAGAAGATGGTGTGAACACAGAGTACATCTATAGAGAGAGAGGATGGTGTGAACACAGAGTACATCTATAGAGAGAGAGAGAGGATGGTGTGAACACAGAGTACATCTATAGAGAGAGAGAGGATGGTGTGAACACAGAGTACATCTATAGAGAGAGAGTATGGTGTTAACACAGAGAACATCTATAGAGAGAGGATGGTGTGAACACAGAGTACATATATAGAGAGAGAGGATGGTGTTAACACAGAGAACATCTATAGAGAGAGGATGGTGTGAACACAGAGTAGATCTATAGAGAGAGAGAGTATGGTGTGACACAGAGTACATCTATAGAGAGAGAGGATGGTGTGAACACAGAGTACATCTATAGAGAGAGAGGATGGAGTTAATACAGAGTACATCTATAGAGAGAGAGAGAGAGAGAGGATGGTGTGAACACAGAGTACATCTATAGAGAGAGAGGATGGAGTTAATACAGAGTACATCTATAGAGAGAGAGAGAGAGAGGATGGTGTGAACACAGAGTACATCTATAGAGAGAGAGGATGGTGTTAACATAGAGTACATCTATAGAGAGAGAGAGAGAGAGAGAGAGAGAGAGAGAGAAGATGGTGTGAACACAGAGTACATCTATAGAGAGAGGGGATGGTGTGAACACAGAGTACATCTATAGAGAGAGAGGATGGTGTGAACACAGAGTACATCTATAGAGAGAGAGGATGGTGTTAACATAGAGTACATCTATAGAGAGAGAGAGAGAGAGAGAGAGGATGGTGTGAACACAGAGTACATCTATAGAGAGAGAGAGAGAGAGAGAGGATGGTGTGAACACAGAGTACATCTATAGAGAGAGAGGATGGTGTTAACACAGAGTACATCTATAGAGAGAGGGAGGATGTGTGAACACAGAGTACATCTATAGAGAGAGAGGGAGGATGGTGTGAACACAGAGTACATCTATAGAGAGAGGGAGGATGTGTGAACACAGAGTACATCTATAGAGAGAGAGGGAGGATGGTGTGAACACAGAGTACATCTATAGAGAGAGCGGATGGTGTGAACACAGAGTACATCTATAGCGAGAGAGGATGGTGTGAACACAGAGTACATCTATAGAGAGAGGGAGGATGGTGTGAACACAGAGTACATCTATAGAGAGAGGATGGTGTGAACACAGAGTACATCTATAGAGAGAGAGGATGGTGTTAACACAGAGTACATCTATAGAGAGAGAGGATGGTGTGAACACAGAGTACATTATAGAGAGAGAGGATGGTGTGAACACAGAGTACATCTATAGCGAGAGAGGATGGTGTGAACACAGAGTACATCTATAGAGAGAGAGGATGGTGTGAACACAGAGTACATCTATAGAGAGAGAGAGGATGGTGTGAAGACAGAGTACATCTATAGAGAGAGAGAGAGGATGGAGGGAGTGGATGAGAGTAAGTCTTACCACAGGAGAGGAGTAGAGTGAGTTGACGGGCGGGGCTGAGGAGGTGACTGGGGTGGGGTCAGCTTTGGGGTAGACCCCGTACGAGTTCTTCTGTCTCTGTAGACACACAACATGTATCAGTGTCTTTCCATTCCCACTGTGGAGCTACAGTCCCATGATTTATATACAGCACTACCCACCATCCTCTCCTTCTCCTCAGCCTCGCTCTGTGATAGGGCGATGGCCAGCTGAAGCTCCTCCTCCTCCTGCAGGGCCGCCTCGTCCCGTTTGGGCGGCACCTGGTGAGACAGGGAAGAGAGATGAAACTTACAGGGGAGGGAGGCCCGGAGGGGAGCGGGCCGGGGAGGAACAGGAAGGCCCACACGGGGAAGGGCCAGGGAGGAGAGAGTACCAGGGAGGGTTCCAGGGAAAGGACCAGGGAGGAGAGAGGACCAGGGAGGCCCCCAGGGGAAAGGACCAGGGAGGGGAAAGGACCAGGGAGGAGAGAGGACCAGGGAGGAGAGAGGACCAGGGAGGCCCCCAGGGGAAAGGACCAGGGAGGAGAGAGGACCAGGGAGGAGAGAGGACCAGGGAGGCCCCCAGGGGAGAGGGCCAGGGAGGACCCCAGGGGAAAGGGCCAGGGAGGAGAGAGGACCAGGGAGGAGAGTGGACCAGGGAGGAGAGAGGACCAGGGAGGAGAGTGGACCAGGGAGGAGAGAGGACCAGGGAGGAGAGTGGAACAGGGAGGAGAGTGGACCAGGGAGGAGAGTGGACCAGGGAGGAGAGTGGACCAGGGAGGAGAGAGGACCAGGGAGGAGAGAGGACCAGGGAGGGGAAGGTTAGAGGAGAAACACCAGGGAAGGTAAAGCAGGGTGGGCATTGGGTAATAAGCCAAGCCAATGGCTGCGTTCCAGGTGGTCTTCAATGCAGTTGTGCTTCACTTCTCAGAATATTGCTTTTTATCATATTGTTGCGGTTCCAGGATTGATGGTTAACTTGAAAACAGTCCGACAGACGTTGTGAGATCTGATCATCAGAGGGAAGGGAACACTGCTGCCGCCTCGCTCTCCAACCAAGGGGCATGAATTGAGGAGCAGCCTCACTGCAAACACAGACAACCTGGAACCCCACCGCGGTCAAGGAGGCGGGGAGAGTTAGGACAAAGACAAACGGGAGACAGCAGGAGGGCCTGATAAGAATCTAATAACAAAGACTTGTTTTCTGTGTGTTCGAGGGGGGGAGGGAGAGTTAGGACAAAGACAAACGGGAGACAGTAGGAGGGCCTGATAAGAATCTAATAACAAAGACTTGTTTTCTGTGTGTTCGAGGGGGGGAGGGAGAGTTAGGACAAAGACAAACGGGAGACAGCAGGAGGGCCTTATAATAATCTAATAACAAAGACTTGTTTTCTGTGTGTTCGAACGGGGGAGGGAGATGATTGGTGATCATTGGGAATCATTTTACCACGTCAAACTACACCCCCCCCCCCCCCTCCTCCCCCAAAAAGGCTCATCGAACTACAACTCCCACGTTGTAGTTTATGGCATGTTAAACTGATCCCCCATACATCGTCTCTATTGGGGGAGGATGAGACTGTCTGGGTCTGCACTTGAAGTGAAACCCTACTCCCTATGTAGTGCACTACCATAGAGCTCTGGTGGTCACAGCCCAAAGTAGTGCACTACCATAGAGCTCTGGTGGTCACAGCCCAAAGTAGTGCACTATGTAGGGAATAGGGGTGCCATTTGGGACGTAGACACCTTAACCCTGGCTATCACCACCAGGGGGGGGTCGTCTCTTAGGCCATACATTCACTTACTGTTTCCTGGACCACTACCTGAGACTGCTGGGACAGGGGGCTGGTCAGGTACTCTGGGGGCAGCTCTGCCGGGCCTGGGGCCACGGACGTGGATGTCCCGACGGGTTTACCCCCTTCAGCTTTCCTAGGCGGGGGAGAGAGGGAAGGGTGGCTGGTGAGGAGAGGGGTCAGAAGGGAGGTCAGGGGTCAGACACACAACTTGGTGAGTCAGAGGTTGTTGGACATGGACAATAAACTGGATGGATGGAAACCGACTGGGAACTGAGCAGCAGAATGGTATTTACAGTAGAAGATCACAAGTATCCATACAGATCATTCGTTAACTGTACCTACCCACCACATGAAATTATACCACTAGAACAACAACTTCTACAGGCTGATGAAATGCTCTATGAAGGCTGAAGTGGGACATTTTAAATATACATGCTGATGAAATGGAATTGAGGGTGGTTTTGACTGAGCCTCTCTCTCTCTCTCTCTCTCTAGCCAGGTAACATATTCTCTCTCACACTCTCGGTGACTCACTAACACTCTCAGTGACTCACTAACACTCTCAGTGACTCACTAACACTCTCGGTGACTCACTAACACTCTCGGTGACTCACTAACACTCTCAGTGACTCACTAACACTCTCGGTGACTCACTAACACTCTCGGTGACTCACTAACACTCTCAGTGACTCACTAACACTCTCGGTGACTCACTAACACTCTCGGTGACTCACTAACACTCTCGGTGACTCACTAACACTCTCGGTGACTCACTAACACTCTCGGTGACTCACTAACACTCTCGGTGACTCACTAACACTCTCGGTGACTCACTAACACTCTGGGTAACTCACTAACACTCTGGGTAACTCACTAACACTCTGGGTAACTCACTAACTCTCGGTAACTCACTTGTTGAGCAGCTCGTGGCAGGGCTCACACACACGCACTTCCTTCTCGATGCCAAACTTGGGGATGGTGGAGTACTTGGAGGAACACTTCCCACAGAAGATCTGACCACAGGCTCTACAGTGGTGCTGCAACAGGAGGGAGAGAATGTCAGACAGACAGAAGATCTGACCACAGGCTCTACAGTGGTGCTGTAACAGGAGGGAGAGAATGTCAGACAGACAGAAGATCTGACCACAGGCTCTACAGTGGTGCTGCAACAGGAGGGAGAGAATGTCAGACAGACAGAAGATCTGACCACAGGCTCTACAGTGGTGCTGTAACAGGAGGGAGAGAATGTCAGACAGACAGAAGATCTGACCACAGGCTCTACAGTGGTGCTGCAACAGGAGGGAGAGAATGTCAGACAGACAGAAGATCTGACCACAGGCTCTACAGTGGTGCTGTAACAGGAGGGAGAGAATGTCAGACAGACAGAAGATCTGACCACAGGCTCTACAGTGGTGCTGTAACAGGAGGGAGAGAATGTCAGACAGACAGAAGACAGACAGGCAGGCAGACAGATCTGACCACAGGCTCTACAGTGGTGCTGCAACAGGAGGGAGAGAATGTCAGACAGACAGAAGACAGACAGGCAGGCAGACAGATCTGACCACAGGCTCTACAGTGGTGCTGTAACAGGAGGGAGAGAATGTCAGACAGACAGAAGACAGACAGGCAGGCAGACAGATCTGACCACAGGCTCTACAGTGGTGCTGCAACAGGAGGGAGAGAATGTCAGACAGACAGACAGAATAATCCAAACAGATACAAAGTCATATCATTCTCTCCCTTTTACTTACACAATGTGTTACTGGAGGAGGAAGGAAAGAACACATTTCCACACAAACCACTGCTGCTGTTAGTCTGGCCTCCTGCCCGTCATTCCGCCAGTCCTCCCTCCCTCCCTCCCTCCCTCCAGTCCGTCCTCCCTCCCGCCAGTCCGTCCTCCCTCCCTCCCTCCCGCCAGTCCGTCCGTCCGTCCGTCCTCCCTCCCTCCCTCCAGTCCGTCCTCCCTCCCTCCCTCCCGCCAGTCCGTCCTCCCTCCCTCCCGCCAGTCCGTCCTCCCTCCCTCCCTCCCGCCAGTCCGTCCTCCTTCCCGCCAGTCCCCCCCCCCCCTCCCGCCAGTCCGTCCTCCCTCCCGCCAGTCCCCCCCCCCCCCTCCCGCCAGTCCGTCCTCCCTCCCGCCAGTCCTTCCCCCCCTCCCGCCAGTCCTTCCCCCCCCTCCCGCCAGTCCTCCCCCCCCCTCCCGCTAGTCCTTCCCCCCCTCCCGCTAGTCCTTCCCCCCCTCCCGCCAGTCCGTCCTCCCTCCCGCCAGTCCTTCCCCCCCTCCCGCCAGTCCTTCCCCCCCTCCCGCCAGTCCGTCCTCCCTCCCGCCAGCCTGCCATTCCTCCAGTCTGCCATTCCGCCAGTCTGTCATTCTGCTAGTCTGCCATGCTACCTTACCTTTCTAGTCATCACTCCAAACTGAACCCGGCAGCGATGACACTCCTCCGCATCCACCCAATCTGGAGCCTGAACACAGAGAGAGAGAGAGACAGAGAGATTAGAGGTCCTCCTAACAAGCTGAGAACATTCAGTAGTAAGGATGTATCGAACCAGAACAACATCAGTGAGAGGAAGACTCTTACTCTCTCTGCAGCAAACATGGCGTCACTCTCCTTGAACTCTGGAAACACGTGACCTGGAACAACAGGAGATACAAGATGTCCAACAATGCAGGATAAAGCTTTTTTAATACAAGATCAATATTTACTGTGACACTGTTCTGTTTTACTGTGTGTTAGTGACTGTGTCTGAATCCCAGATCATAGCCAACCTCCAGACACTATGGAAAACCTGAGGACACCTGAGAGGAAGGGATGACAGCTGCCACTATGTTTCCTCCACCGAGCCAATCTTCTCAGGTCTTCAGGAGTGTCTAGGGGGCTAGGGGCTGATCTGGGATCTGACTTACCCTCCACCTTCATGATCTGGTACGTGTCCTGAACCACCTTGTATTTGGGCTCGTTGCGGAAGGCGTGGGCCCAGGCCTGGATCAGGTAAAGGATCTTATTCCTCACGTTGGGCTCCGTCTGTTACAAGGGGCAATACATCACCACTCACTGAGTTACAGTCACAGATACACAGTAGTACATCACCACTCAATGAGTTACAGTCACAGATACACTGTAGTACATCACCACTCACTGAGTCACAGATACACTGTAGTACATCACCACTCACTGAGTTACAGTCACAGATACACTGTAGTACATCACCACTCACTGAGTCACAGATACACTGTAGTACATCACCACTCACTGAGTTACAGTCACAGATACACTGTAGTACATCACCACTCACTGAGTTACAGATACACTGTAGTACATCACCACTCACTGAGTCACAGATACACTGTAGTACATCACCACTCACTGAGTTACAGATACACTGTAGTACATCACCACTCACTGAGTTACAGATACACTGTAGTACATCACCACTCACTGAGTTACAGATACACTGTAGTACATCACCACTCACTGAGTCACAGATACACTGTAGTACATCACCACTCACTGAGTCACAGATACACTGTAGTACATCACCACTCACTGAGTTACAGTCACAGATACACTGTAGTACATCACCACTCACTGAGTTACAGTCACAGATACACTGTAGTACATCACCACTCACTGAGTTACAGTCACAGATACACTGTAGTACTCAGTGAGTGGTTATGTACAACTTCCCAAGAACAACTTTTAGACAGATAAACTGCATTTAAAAACACTACTCTATATTAAGTGCAAAGAAAACACAAAAAACTGGGCACCTAAGTCCCCTGACAAACACAACACTTCCTTCTTCCAGAATAGAAGATAGGCTAGGCTATACTTATAATAATATGATATGAATACACCTAGACTGAAACAAGGTTCTACTCTAGGTAGAGAGACTTGTTTTACCAGACCAACAAGTCTCTATAGAAATACTTCAAACTTAAAGGTTTCCTTTAGTCCTTTCCCCCACTAAATACAGTGCCTTGCGAAAGTATTCGGCCCCCTTGAACTTTGCGACCTTTTGCCACATTTCAGGCTTCAAAAATAAAGATATAAAACTGTATTTTTTTGTGAAGAATCAACAACAAGTTGGACACAATCATTAAGTGGAACGACATTTATTGGATATTTCAAACTTTTTTAACAAATCAAAAACTGAAAAATTTCTTCCAAGTTCTTCCAGAATGGTCCTGTATTTGGCTCCATCCATCTTCCCATCAATTTTAACCATCTTCCCTGTCCCTGCTGAAGAAAAGCAGGCCCAAACCATGATGCTGCCACCACCATGTTTGACAGTGGGGATGGTGTGTTCAGCTGTGTTGCTTTTACGCCAACATAACGTTTTGCATTGTTGCCAAAAAGTTCAATTTTGGTTTCATCTGACCAGAGCACCTTCTTCCACATGTTTGGTGTGTCTCCCAGGTGGCTTGTGGCAAACTTTAAACGACACTTTTTATGGATATCTTTAAGAAATGGCTTTCTTCTTGCCACTCTTCCATAAAGGCCAGATTTGTGCAATATACAACTGATTGTTGTCCTATGGACAGAGTCTCCCACCTCAGCTGTAGATCTCTGCAGTTCATCCAGAGTGATCATGGGCCTCTTGGCTGCATCTCTGATCAGTCTTCTCCTTGTATGAGCTGAAAGTTTAGAGGGACGGCCAGGTCTTGGTAGATTTGCAGTGGTCTGATACTCCTTCCATTTCAATATTATCGCTTGCACAGTGCTCCTTGGGATGTTTAAAGCTTGGGAAATCTTTTTGTATCCAAATCCGGCTTTAAACTTCTTCACAACAGTATCTCGGACCTGCCTGGTGTGTTCCTTGTTCTTCATGATGCTCTCTGCGCTTTTAACGGACCTCTGAGACTATCACAGTGCAGGTGCATTTATACGGAGACTTGATTACACACAGGTGGATTGTATTTATCATCATTAGTCATTTAGGTCAACATTGGATCATTCAGAGATCCTCACTGAACTTCTGGAGAGAGTTTGCTGCACTGAAAGTAAAGGGGCTGAATAATTTTGCACGCCCAATTTTTCAGTTTTTGATTTGTTAAAAAGGTTTGAAATATCCAATAAATGTCGTTCCACTTCATGATTGTGTCCTGCTTGTTGTTGATTCTTCACAAAAAAATACAGTTTTCTATCTTTATGTTTGAAGCCTGAAATGTGGCAAAAGGTCGCAAAGTTCAAGGGGGCCGAATACTTTCGCAAGACACTGTAATCCCATTCCAGACGTCACTTCAGAGACTACATGTTCAGAGTGTTGTCTTGCCTTCAGTCCTTTCCCCCCTAAATAATCCCATTCCAGACGTCACTTCAGAGACTACATGTCCAGAGTGTTGTCTTGCCTTCAGTCCTTTCCCCCCTAAATAATCCCATTCCAGACGTCACTTCAGAGACTACATGTTCAGAGTGTTGTCTTTCCTTCAGTCCTTTCCCCCCTAAATAATCCCATTCCAGACGTCACTTCAGAGACTACATGTTCAGAGTGTTGTCTTGCCTTCAGTCCTTTCCCCCCTAAATAATCCCATTCCAGACGTCACTTCAGAGACTACATGTTCAGAGTGTTCAGAGTGTTCTCTCACAGAGTAGAGACTTGTGCTGGGAAGTCCCTCAGTCGGTCTGACCTGAATCAGCGTGTGACCAAGCTATGACATCACCATCAGGAAGTCAACAGAAGGTCACATGACAAGGGTGGGGAGCCAATTTAAAAGACTGCAATGTCATGCTGTATAGTGTATCCAAATGAACTGTTCAAGAGGGTGGCACCCTTAACATACCATTCACAAATCAGATAGATATGCGTAGAACAGATATAACTGTCAGGTAGAATAGGGGCGGCAGCGTAGCCTAGTGGTTAGAGCGTTGGACCAGTAACCGAAAGGTCGTGAGTTCGAATCCCCGAGCTGACAAGGTACAAATCTGTCATTCTGCCTCTAGGCCATCATTGAAAATAAGAATTTGTTCTGACTTGCTGGTTAAGGTTAAAAGGTTAAAAATAAATATAAAAAAATAGACTGATTTCAGTTTTATTCATAAAATATCTATCTTGTTCTGAACATTGCAGATAGAAATGCATACATACAGACAGTCCTGTAAGAAATCGTGTCAACTACACTCATTAGGCTACATTTCTATGTGGAAAACTGAATGACCTCTGGCCAGCTCCCAGGTTGGGTTCAAATACTATTTTAAAATCATTTGAAAGACTTGATCAAGGCTTGATTTCGCTCACCTGGAGCAATGCAACGGTAAACCCTGCAGAGTCTGGCACTCCAGACAGGTTTAAGCAAAACACCAGAAATATTTGAAAGACTTCGAACCCTATTTGAACCCAGGTCTGCAGTTCACTACAGCCCCAGTGGGTGATTATGAGGCTAAGACGCAGGGTGAAAAGGTCATAAGGATTGGAGTGTGCAGCACAAGGCTCAGACATATCCCCCAGACAGATCACACTGTGTGTGTAAAAACTAGTACAAACTGTAGCTGGCCATGAAGCTGATTTCAGTAGTAGAGGGACCACGAATACGTCTGCCATCTAGACACGGTGGAGAAATCAGAGCAGAGGGAGAGGTGTCTGCTGTGTTATTACAGCCGTTCTGGTGTGCTGTGATCGCCATGGTTACGTCCCAAACGGCACCCTATTCCCTACATAGTGCACTACTTTATACCAGAGTCCTATACGGGCCCTGGTCAAAAGTAGCGCACTAGGAAACAGGGTGTAATTTGGGAAGCGAAGCCCATGTCAGCTGACTGGGTCACAGCCTAGTCTTAGCTTCCCTCCTTTACCCAACTCAACCACAAGAGCTCCAGAGAAAGAGAGGGCATTCCTTCCACAAGGAGCACTCTGGGCTGAAGTTTCCTCTAGGTTCAGATCTAGGGTCAGCTTCCCATCCCCCACTCCAAACCTTAACCATTAGTAGGGGGGGGGGGGGCGGTGCAAAACTGACCCAAGATCAGTGTCTAGGGAGAACTTCCCCCTCATCCAGAAGAAATCCTCACGTGATTGGATTAGTACTTCAGTGCTGCAGCCTAACACTCCCAGTTTCTACACTGAGATCACAATAAGTTGTATCTTGTAAAACTGACAGTCGACATAAAAACCAAGACATTCCTTTTCTGACCTAAATTGAAATGCTAACATGTTTTTATTATTCTAATGTGTAGTTCCTGTCCCTTCATTCTCTTGGCTCACCACAAACATAACTGTTCCTGTCCATTCTCTTGGCTCACCACAAACATTAATGTTCCTGTCCCTTCATCCTCTTGGCTCACCACAAACATTAATGTTCCTGTCCCTTCATTCTCTTGGCTCACCACAAACATTAATGTTCCTGTCCCTTCATTCTCTTGGCTCACCACAAACATTAATGTTCCTGTCCCTTCATCCTCTTGGCTCACCACAAACATTAATGTTCCTGTCCCTTCATCCTCTTGGCTCACCACAAACATAACTGTTCCTGTCCCTTCATCCTCTTGGCTCACCACAAACATAACTGGCATTATGAGAGTTGTCTGAATGGAAGTAACCCAAGAAGGAGATTGATGGGATGTAGGCCTGTAGAAGACCAGAGCAGACTAGTTCACTCTAGAGTAACACTCCTATACAACAAGGAGGAGATTGATGGGATGTAGGCCTGTAGAAGACCACAGCAGACCAGTCCACTCTAGAGTAACACTCCTATACAACAAGGAGGAGATTGATGGGATGTAGGCCTGTAGAAGACCACAGCAGACTAGTTCACTCTAGAGTAACACTCCTATACAACAAGGAGTGGAGGTAAAGGTTAGGACGTGACACCATTAGGTCTGACTCCACTTGTTTTAAGGAATGACCCATCAGAACGGGGTCATCCAGGTCTCAATGGAGCTTCCCTGGAGTGGAACTGGGCAAGTGGAGAGTGGGAGGGTGAGAGAGAGAAACATCTAAGTAACCTGCTTAAAATGATTTGGCTTCAGTTGGTTTCAATTGAAACTTTTGGTTTAAGAGGCTCTTGATGTTGTAACAATAATAATAGTAGTAGTTGTCGAGGGTGCAGCAAGTCACCACCTCAGGAGTAAATGTCAGTTGGCTTTCCATAGCCGATCATTAAGAGTATCTCTCTGCTATGATGCTAAGAAAGATGGCGCATGACAGGGGTGAAAGGAAGGTGTAGAGGGGCTGAAGGAGAGGTAGAGGGGCTGAAGGAGGGGTAGAGGGGCTGAAGGAGGTGTAGAGGGGCTGAAGGAGGGGTAGAGGGGCTGAAGGAGGGGTAGAGGGGGTGAAGGAGGGGTAGAGGGGGTGAAGGAGGGGTAGAGGGGCTGAAGGAGGGGTAGAGGGGGTGAAGGAGGTATAGAGGGGGTGAAGGGGGTATAGAGGGGGTGAAGGGGGTGTAGAGGGGTGAAGGGGGTGTAGAGGGGGTGAAGAGGAGCTGAAGGGGGTGTAGAGGGGCTGAAGGAGGGGTAGAGGGGCTGAAGGAGGTATAGAGGGGGTGAAGGGGGTGTAGAGGGGGTGAAGGGGGTATAGAGGGGGTGAAGGAGGGGTAGAGGGGCTGAAGGAGGGGTAGAGGGGGTGTTGTAGAGGGGCTGAAGGAGGTGTAGAGGGGGTGTTGTAGAGGGGCTGAAGGAGGTGTAGAGGGGGTGTTGTAGAGGGGCTGAAGGAGGTGTAGAGGGGCTGAAGGAGGTGTAGAGGGGGTGAAGGAGGTGTAGAGGGGGTGAAGGAGGTGTAGAGGGGGTGAAGGAGGTATAGAGGGGGTGAAGGAGGTGTAGAGGGGCTGAAGGAGGTGTAGAGGGGCTGAAGGAGGTATAGAGGGGGTGAAGGAGGTATAGAGGGGGTGAAGGAGGTGTAGAGGGGGTGAAGGAGGTGTAGAGGGGGTGTTGTAGAGGGGCTGAAGGGGGTGTAGAGGGGGTTAAGGAGGTATAGAGGGGGTTAAGGAGGTATAGAGGGGGTGAAGGGGGTGTAGAGGGGGTGAAGGAGGTATAGAGGGGGTGAATCAAGACAGGGTCACCTTCAGTAGATCCTTCAGCTCCTCCATGGTGGTCTTACAGGCCACCTCATCATGGACCGTCTGACCACAGTTCTTCACCACTGACTCCAACACCTGACAGGGGGAAGAAACACTCAATCACACTTCACAACACAGAGGCCCAATTATTCTGATTTACGCCTCACATCAGACCTTTCACTAAGGAACTAGCCTGTCACCGTGGTTACACCGACAGCATCATTACGCAAAATGTTACGCAGTTGGTTAAGAGCGTTGGACTAGTAACCGGAAGGTTGCAAGTTCAAACCCCCGAGCTGACAAGGGGTCGTTCTGCCCCTGAACAGGCAGTTAACCCACTGTTCCTACACCGTCACTGTAAATAAGAATCATCTTAACTGACTTGCCTAGTTAAATAAAGGTTAAATAAATAAATAAATATGTGGGCAACAGAAGTTCAACATTCACCTTTTCGCTACCATTTCTGTCAAGCCGTTGACACATACAGTTTGATGCTTACGTTCCATAAATCCAACCTCTACATCACACAGAACGCACTGCCTCTGCAATGCTGCAAGGCAAACACAGCGTTCCACTGGAAACTAACGTACCCCTGGTGTATCCAAATGGAATCACGCTGACGGTGTGATCGAGGCGTATATACATATCTGGATAACATTTCCTTAACGCATTTACTATTCAAAACATCTGAATATGGCCCAATTTGAATAATTGATGAGCCGTCCTGTAAAGCAGCACTAGAAGGTTATGATTGTGTCATCACAAGTGGGGAGTGGTTCAGCGTAGATCCACGCAGCATTGGTCAGTCTCGTAACCCACCTCAAGACCATAAAGGGCCACATGCGGGTTCTTATCCATCAGCTTCTTCTTAATGGCTCCGATGGCATACTTCGCCCTGCAGGAAGAGAAAAACTGATCAGACCAGACACACTTCTATCGTGTGGAGAAACATGGGGCTAGTTCCAATTATTTTTCAAATGGTTCCTTCCTTCCTTCCTTCCTTCCTAGGCCTCGTCACGGAAACACTTAAGGACCTCTCCACTGCAATTATCCAATCACAGAGATTAGGCTAGTGATTACCAGAAGGAAGGAAGGATTCTAAGTATTTGATCAGGGCTGTGGTGTACTCGGCACTCTACTACTCACTGTGTGTCTCCTTGACGAATGAGATCACAGATCTGCAGGATGGACTCCCAGTCTGTCTCCAGCAGCAGCTGACTGGTTGCTTTATCTGCAGACAGAGAGGAGAGGGTTCAGTGTCTCACATGTCTTTCATTCAAGATTATCATAAACATTTACGTCATTCAGCAGACAACGTTATCCAGAGCAACATACAGTCACTGCGTTCATCTTAAAATAGCTTGGTGAGACAACCACATATCACAGTCGTAGCAAGTACACTTTCCCTCAATAAAGTAGCTATCAGCTAAGTCAGTGTTAGTAAGAGAAGAGAAGTGTGAGGGTCTTTTAACCAGGGTGGATAAGACAAAACCTTACACCTGAAAGCATAGGCTATTTCTCTAAACAGTGGAGTTGTGTGTTTGCTTGTGAGCAGGTGAAATTGATTGTGACTAGCGCCTATTCAAAACCATTAATGACTGAGAAAGCAGCCTTTCCCACATCACAATTTAGACTACAACATGAACATTTCCAGGCATGGCGTGTGGGACTATACAAATGTAACTGATCCTAATAATAATAATATGTTATTCGATCACTGTAGGTATGAAACAGATGACTTCTCCATTCAGGAAATGATGGGGATGGGGTAGGCCTAGTTGGTGATTAATAGTGAGTGGATCAAGGTATGTTGTTATGGAATGCATTTACACAGTAAATAACTAGCTTGCGGCTGTTGCAAAACTAAGAGGAAACGTCGGTAACCGGGAATGAGCCTGTATGTTATTATGATTGACACAAACCTTCGGCCTTTTCTGTAGGCCAGTTTATGATGTGTTGGCCTTACATTATTATGCCAACACAGGGCTCAACAATAGGCACTGGCACCCTCAATAACATCAGAGCACTTGAAGCAATCTACTGATGATTACAGTTGTCAGCGAGTTGTCTAAACTGTTTAGGGGTTGAAGTTAGTCTACGATGAGACTGATAAGAACATATGTCTGGTGTCGTTGTCTGGCGCAGTGGGGTGAGCTGGATTGATAGCCAACTAAGCTACTACTAGCAAACGAGCTAATATATCTAGAACAACTAGCTAGCTGGATGGCAAATAATGAAAGTTATGCAAATTATAAAAACAATTATTTATGTCTGACGATCGGGGATATCCAACTAAACAAATATGTTTGTATTTTTTTATTTTATGTCGGGAAAATCGGGGCGCAGCGCACCCACACAACATCCTCTGATTGCGTTGCTAGCATGCTAGCTAGCCAAGCTAACCTAGGCTAGACAAAATGCCTGGGATGTAAAGCATAGTTTTTGGTAGATTAAATGACATGTTATTGATAAGCAGTTACAATGCAATACTCGATAGAAAAGACGATACTCGATTAGAGGCCTCGGCCTATCGTCGAACCGAACACAGACAATGCCAAGTTTAGCTAGGTAACGTTAGCTAATGTTAGCTTGTTAGCAGGGCTGTGTCACAGCCCCAAACGACTGCCAAAACAATACGCAAAAAAACAATCACCGGTGTAAAATGTTTAGATACTCATATCTTACCAAGAAGCCTCTCAAATGTACCACCACCCTTTCCCATGGCTGATCCAATGACGCAGGCTAGCTGACGAGAACGTTATTTTTTTGGGGTCAATCCAAAAATTATTTTAACACATCCACTGTATAGATCGCTAGCCAGCTGTAAAGTTATTTGCTACTTCCTACTTCCTGTTTCGGGTTTAGAAACTCTGTGGTTCGGTGGTGAAGTCCGTCTATTCCTAACGGTATTGTGACGTTGCCTCCTAGAGTCTGAAGAGGGGATTGTACAGGGGGACTTGGTTGTGTACAGTTCATTCAAGTGGACATGGGTTCCATAACATTACGTTTGACAGAGGAACATTTTTATGACGGTGCAACAAGCTAGCCTTACTGGGTACTCAATAAATCCTCAGCAATGGCGGTTTTCTGATCAGCTGGTTCGCCTAAATTCTACTCAGTTTGATACAGTGAAATACAGGGAGACATTTAAATTAGAGAACAAATCGGAAGCCCATTCACAGTCTATCTGTGTGAGCCAATTTAATCGACATGAAATTTGTTCAAGAGAAGAGAGGGATCGTTAAGTGTTGGAGCTGCAGCCTTCTATGTGTCTAGGCCACAGGAGGTTGGTGGCACTTTAGTTGGGGTGGACGGGTAGCAAATACATAGAACACATGGTTTCCATGGTTTCCATTTGGTTGCTGCCATTCCATTTGCGCAATCACGGCCATTATTATGAGCCATCCTTCCGTCAGCAGCCTCCTGTGGTATTGGCCTACGTCATCAAGTATTGATCAGGCCCTATCCAGCCATCTATCCATTCCATCACATTGTTATGAGGAATAAGAGGAACTGCCTTGCTATATTTCATCACACTCTCCTCCTCCCTACACTGGTATACATAGGTCTACTTAGGTCATAGATGAGTACATAGAAGCAGAATGCATAGAACGACCCACCCCATTCAAGTCAATGATGGCATTATGGGTGGACTGGCAGCCAATGTGAGTGTACCCATCCATATACCAGTCAAATTTCCAGGGTTAGAGGTTCCAAGCCCTTTTCTGTGGATTATATTTCTATGTATGAGTCACTACCTGGCACTCACAACACTGGAGGCCATTGTTGTGGCTGTGCTGCTGATGCTCCATACAGTGACATTGTGTCTCTGTCTCTACTAGTCTCTACTGTTAGCTGGTAGGGCTGGATGGGTTGTCACATTTATAAGATGGATAGATCTTATGAAATGTCTTATCATAATTAAAGTAGCTATAACAGCGTTGCAACTGTAGAATCTGAAGGATGTCAACTATGTCTCATGAATACAATAGTTATTACTGGCGCTCCACACATCCCACACACACACACACACACACACACACACACACACACACACACACACACACACACACACACTTACCGTTTGAATGGAGAGATGTTTGTCATTTCTTCTAATGTACTCAATCAACAGTTTGGAGATTTGACATCAGATCTTCCAGTAGATGGAAGGTAATTGTTCTGAAGGAATGTTGACGTAAATCAAACTAGCGTAGCCTACAGTAGACTATTCTAGGGCTGTTTTTCCCTGCCAATAAAACTAGCGTAGCCTCCAGTAGACTATTCTAGGGCTGTTTTTCCCTGCCAATAAAACTAGCGTAGCCTACAGTAGACTATTCTAGAGCTGTTTTTCCCTGCCAATAAAACTAGCGTAGCCTCCAGTAGACTATTCTAGAGCTGTTTTTCCCTGCCAATAAAACTAGCGTAGTTTCCAGTAGACTATTCTAGAGCTGTTTTTCCCTGCCAATAAAACTAGCGTAGCCTCCAGTAGACTATTCTAGAGCTGTTTTTCCCTGCCAATAAAACTAGCGTAGCCTCCAGTAGACTATTCTTAGAGCTGTTTTTCCCCTGCCAATCAACGCACAGAGACATACACAACAATAACAACTGAATAAAGAAGACATTGGTGATTTTAGGAGTTTAATCAATTCAAAATGATTATGTTATTGTCATTAAATGTATTACGTATGAATCATGTGTTCAGAAACAACGTTGTTCCATTTGTGCTGTATGCCTCTATTAACTTTGCTCCTGTTATATGCTAATTGTGTTCCGGCCCGCCAACCATTAGCTCTGAAAACCTTTTGGGCCCCGAGGCAAACACCCCTTGCTGACGAACCCTGTCTTACGGTGTATGGCAACGATAACAATGACATCATCACCCGATGATGTCATTGTCAGCCAATCATTTGTGAGGAGCCTGGTTCTGCTGGACTGGACTGGACTGGAGTCTGAGTCTTAAATTATATTGAACCCTATTCCCTATATAGTGCACTTTGTTTGATCAGAGCCCATTGTAGTGCACTAGTTTTAAACCAGAGCTCTATGCTTCCATCAAAAGCATGGAACTGTATAGGGAATGGGGTGGTATTTGGGACGCAGGCAGTGTCCCCGAAGAACTGAGGACAGGAGCCCAGTTTTGATATCTAGACTGGACTGGAGACATTGAAACATGGAGATAACTGTACAGTCTGTAGTGATGACCTGATGGGAGATGGAGGATGAGTGGTAGCTGGTTGGGAAAAAGGCCCTTGGCTGGTGCTCTCTCCATCAGCGCTACACCACACACTCACAGACGTACACACATACACAGTTCCCCATTGTTCCATTGTTCCGTTCCAATCTGCACCACCACTCACAGGTCACAATGGTGACGACATGACAACATGTTCCATTGGCCCACTACAATGCCAAGACATTTACTCTTGGTGACCATCCTAATCCTTTGGTTTGAGGCGAATACAGGCTACTGTATCCCAGAATAGATGAATTCACACAGAGGAGTTTCCCAGAGAGGAAATGAAAGGCTGATGATTTTATTGGGTTTTACACTGACAGACAGACAGACTGACAGACAATAGGGTTATCGGAGGACAACAGGGACACATGAAATAGCAAAATGATTTCACAATTCCCTTCATAACCTCCTAGTGCATCTTTTGAAAGAATGACAAAAAGCACCACCGAATAATAATAACAACATTAACATTCCAAAGTATTAAAAAGTATAAATACTAAGAGAGGAGGGTTTTTCATGTTGTCAGGGCGGAATCATGGAATCATAGAATCTCGGAATCATGGAATCATGGGGTTTTGTGGCATTCCGATCAGACATAACCTTTGACCTGAGCAGCAGGTCCTCTACGGGGGCTGCTGTCGCTGCTGAAGGTCGGAGACCCGGGGATGCCGGGAGGACTCGACCCCGCATACAGCAGCGACCCACCAATCAGGAGCAAGGCCGACGCCCCCCAGCCTAGGTATAGGGCGGGGCCTAGCTCTCTCTTGTGCGGCGCGGCCACGTGGGGATCATAGAAGTCCCTGATAATGGAGTGGGCCGTCCAGCAGATAGGAACCAGGTAGAGAAACCCAGCGATGCCGAACAGAAAGCCGGAGATCCTTGCAATACGAGCCTTCAGACTATTCTGACCAATACACTTGGTGCACTTTACCCCCACCACACCTAGAGCCAGGGCCAGGCCACAGAGGAGGACGGAGAGCACGGTGAGGCCCCGGGCCGCCTGCATGTCGCTGGGCAGGGCCAAGAGACTGTCGTACACCTTGCACTGGATCTGGCCCGTTGATTGGACGATGCAGGTCATCCACAGCCCCTCCCAGATGATCTGAGCCGTCACGATGTTGTTGCCGATGAAGGCAGTGACGCGCCACAGCGGAACAGAGCATACCAGGAAGCCGCCCACCCAGCCAACCAGAGACAAGATCAGGCCCAGGAGCTGCATGCCGGTGGTTGCCATGGTTAAGGTGTCAGGCTGTTGTTGTTGTGGCAGTAGTAACGGTTGTGGTGACGGTTGACGATGTCTACCGGTATTTGGCTGGATTTTCGTAAGTATTTGTACCACGTTGGTTGTTACTGGGATGTTAAAGTCCTTTCTCTTTGTCTCACTAAAATAGTCCCAAGCCGTGGAAAGTCTATGCACCCCCGAAATCTTGAAAAACAGATGTCTTCCTCCTCCTCTTCTTCTTGCCCCTCTCCTTCTCTCTGGTTGATGTGGAGGCCAACTGGGGACAGACGAGGCCGAACGTCCTAACAACCAGATGAAATAAAAGCAGTGGTTAGTATAGTGATCCAGTTGAGGACATTTCTGAACTGCACTTATGCAAATGAACTTCTAAACCACCAGAATAATAGCAAATCATATCATGAATCATTGTGTTTACTTGATAGCTACCTACACAAATAGCTAGCTAGAAAAAAGTGTTGATAAGATAAATTCCTTAAAAAGATTCAAAGCAATACAAATAAAAGTTATCCAGTAGGCATCTACTGAGAGAGCTAAGAGCTGTGTTGTCCAGTAGGCATCTACTGAGGGAGCTAAGAGCTGTGTTGTCCAGTAGGCATCTACTGAGGGAGCTAAGAGCTGTGTTGTCCAGTAGGCATCTACTGAGGGAGCTAAGAGCTGTGTTGTCCAGTAGGCATCTACTGAGAGAGATAAGAGCTGTGTTGTCAGTCATAAGTACCATTCACCCAGTCTACTGAATCCTACACAGATTAGCATAGCATTAATAAACATTTAAAAGTCCAAATAATCCCAGTGTTTAGCTACTGTAACTAATGTTTATCATAACTATTTGTAAACAGGCAGGGGGGGGGGGGGGGGGCTGAGAGTGACTGGATTCCAGTGTGGACCCGAAGGAGCAGAGAGAGAACGGTTTCCATTGACTGTGCTGCTGTGGGTGTTGGAGCTACGAGCTGCTACGACTGCCTGGCCTGAACACTGGGTTATCTCAGAAAAACATGAGGAGGATCGGAACACAGCAGGGCTTTCATACAGGACTGGTACAGTGGGCCCAGGCTCTGTTGACTGAGGACCCAGCTCGGTTTAACTCTGTTCTTAATTACACAGGGAGAAATAACAGCTGGACTGATACAATAGATGGATCAATCACTACTTGTATCGGCAAAATTGATAGAGGTTAACCCGCTGGGCAAAAATTGGTTGAATCATCGTTGTTTCCACGTCATTTCAACAACAACAAAAAATCTACGTGATGACGTTGAATCAACGTGGAAAACTTATCGGATCAAAAAGTATTTTAACCCAAACCCAATGACATGGTGACATCTGTTGTTCATTTCAAGTTGAATTCACGGTTAGTTGACAACTCAACCAAATGTAAATCCAAACTTGACATTGAACTGACGTCTGTGCCCAGTGGGGTGATGAAATAAGACTATGATTAACATATTGTCTAACAGGGGATGGACCTTTATCTTTAGTTTCCCCTCTCTAGTTTCATGCCACATTGTTTAAAAAAAGAATAGGCATCAGATACTTAAGCAATAAGGCCTGGGGGGGATGTGGTATATGGCCAATATACCACAGCTAAGGGCTGTTCTTAAGCACGACACAACGCAGAGTGCCTGGATTACAGCCCTTAGTCATGGTATATTGACTATATGCCACACACCCCCGAGGTGCCTTATTGCCATTATAAACTGGTTACCAACGTAAATAGAGCAGTAGAAAGAAATGATTTGTCGTACCCGTGGTATACGGTACACCACGGTTCTCAGCCAATCAACATTCAGGGCTTGAACCACCTAGTTTATAAATTACAGTATCATACTAATGATTAAAGAGAATAAACACATTAGTATAATAGACAGTGAGATCCTAAAAGAGAATAAACACATTAGTATAATAGACAGTGAGATCCTAAAAGAGAATAAACACATTAGTATAATAGACAGTGAGATCCTAAAAGAGAATAAACACATTAGTATAATAGACAGTGAGATCCTAAAAGAGAATAAACACATTAGTATAATAGACAGTGAGATCCTAAAAGAGAATAAACACATTAGTATAATAGACAGTGAGATCCTAAAAGAGAATAAACACATTAGTATAATAGACAGTGAGATCCTAAAAGAGAATAAACACATTAGTATAATAGACAGTGAGATCCTAAAAGAGAATAAACACATTAGTATAATAGACAGTGAGATCCTAAAAGAGAATAAACACATTAGTATAATAGACAGTGAGATCCTAAAAGAGAATAAACACATTAGTATAATAGACAGTGAGATCCTAAAAGAGAATAAACACATTAGTATAATAGACAGTGAGATCCTAAAAGAGAATAAACACATTAGTATAATAGACAGTGAGATCCTAAAAGAGAATAAACACATTAGTATAATAGACAGTGAGATCCTAAAAGAGAATAAACACATTAGTATAATAAACAGTGAGATCCTAAAAGAGAATAAACACATTAGTATAATAGACAGTGAGATCCTAAAAGAGAATAAACACATTAGTATAATAGACAGTGAGATCCTAAAAGAGAATAAACACATTAGTATAATAGACAGTGAGATCCTGACACAGACAGGTCCAACAAGCTACGGAATGCACATTCTTAACCTTGAGGTGGAAGGTTTCAATACCACAATGCTTTTGTTGACTCTACTAATGCCGTAGTATTTTCAATACACAAACAATACATTAGAGTACATTAGTCACCTCAGATGGAGTGTGATGGATCTCCTCTCCTCTTCCAAGCAGTCGTTGGAGAAGCAGCGTGTTCTTCAGCAGTCCTGTGGAGCTGTGGTTGTATAGGTCAGAGGTGGATGTAGGTAACCGGTTGGCTGGTTCAGGGGGAGGCAGAGACAGAGGCCTTGAAGGTTCAGCTCAGTCCACAGGTACGAACGAGGACCTGAGAGGTCAGGTTGGCTTCTGCAGAGGGGCGAAGAGCTTCAACATCCAGCTAGCTTCAACACCCAGGACAGGACAGGACTGGAGAGAGGGCTGCCCTCTGAGATGCCAGCTAGTGCAAGTCTGTGTGGCAGTGGGTAGAAGCATACGCTTGTGTGTCTGTCAGTGTGTCTGTGTAAGCGTGTGTGACAGTGTGTGTAGCCGTGTTTGTGTGTGTGTGTGTGTGTGTCTCCCAGTGCCTGGTGTTCAAGTACAATGACACTCTGTTCTCCACTGCTGTTCTCTCTCTCCGACACCCCCACACCATCATCCATTCATTCCTCCATCCATCCAGGCCAACAAGCCATTCTGTCTTCTTTTTCATCTTTTCGCCTCGCTTGTTCTTTGATGTGCTCCATTCTTTTCATCTCCCTGTTTCTAATGTTTTATGTGTTCAACTGAAGTTGGTGACTGAGGCGGGTCACAGAGGGCTCTAGTTCAGTTCTCTCCCTTTATTCTACCTCCTGTTCACATGTCTCCTGTCTCCTAAAGACCTGCCTTTAACTTGACCTTTGGAAGTTACGAAAGGACCGTTGTAGCTGTGGTAACCAACCATCAACCCGTTAACCATGCTGATCAACGACGGGAATTCAACTAACCCACGAAAGAAACAGGAAGTACTGGGAGAACAGACAGGGATCGAAATAAAACTTTCTTTACGATTTACATTTAAGTAATTTACCAGACGCTCTTATCCAGAGTGACTTACAGTCGGAGCATTCATCTTAAAATAGCAAGGTGGGACACTCAACTCACTGAAGTAGTTATCAGCAAGGTCAGTGCTTGTAGGAAAAGAGAAGTTTAATTTAAGTTGGAGGGGAAATAAGACTGGGATGTCTTATTTAAGATACTCTTTGAAGAGGTACACACGTTTTCAGAAGATGGACAGGGACTCTGCTGCTTCATGAGGAAGCTCGTTCCACCATTGGGGTGCCAGGACAGAGAAGAGCTTTGACTGGGCTGAGTGGGAGCTGCCCTCCCCTAGGGGTGGGAGGACCAAGACACCAGAACGGAGTACTCAGGGTTTTTTATTTTTTTATTTAACCAAACCCTAACCCGGACGACTGTGAGCCAATTGTGCGCCACCCTATGGGACTCCCAATCACGGCCGGTTGTGATACAGCCTGGAATCAAACCAGGGTCTGTAGTGATGCCTCTAGCACTGAGATGCAATGCCTTAGACCGCTGCGCCACTCGGGAGGTTGGGGTGTAGGGTTTGAGCCTGAAGGCAAGGAGGGGCAGTTCACCTTGCTGCTCCGTAGGTAAACACCATGGTCTTGTAGTAGATAGCTGGTCTTGTAGTGGATGGATGGTCTTGTAGTGGATGGATGGTCTTGTAGTGGATGGATGGTATTGTAGTGGATAGTCTTGTAGTGGGTGGGAGCATGTGTAGTGCTGACAACTTTAAAGGCCCAGTTCAATCAAAAACTAGACCTTTCTGTGTTTATATATATTTCCACACTATGAGGTTGGAATAAATCTGTGCAATTTGTGAAATTTCTGATAACGCCCTTGTAGTGTACGAGCTGTTTAAAAAGCCGGTCTGAAATGACAGCCTGTTCTGGTGGGATGGATTTTTGGCCTGCCTGGTGACATCACCAGCTCATAAATTGGTGGTAGACCAATAAGAAAGAGAGTTCCAAACCTAGTTTTCAGTTTCCCCCTCCCCTACTCAGACCACTCCCAGACAGTCCTAGCAAAATTATTGTTTGAGAAATTGCTCTTTTTTTTTAGAAGCTAATTTTTTGGTTTCTCTTTGACCATTTCAAATGAAAACAATCACAGTTAGGCACTTCATTGTTACCCAGAAATGATTTGACATTTAAATCAAAATGTCTGCATTGGACCTTTAAGAAGTTAGGAGCGCCAGACAGTCACAGGGGAACTAGAAAAAGAGATGATCGATCCTACCTTTCAAGCACATCACCTGGAGTATCTATCCAGCTGTTAGCCAGCTAGGTAGCCAGCTGTTAGCCAGCCAGCTAGGTAGCCAGCTGTTAGCCAGCTGTTAGCCAGCTGTTAGCCAGCTAGGTGGCCAGCTAGGTGGCCCGCTGTTAGCCAGCTGTTAGCCAGCTAGGTGGCCAGCTAGGTGGCCCGCTGTTAGCTAGGTAGCATGACTGGACAAGGTTGATACATGAATGGTCAAGGTTTCTTGTTATCAAACAAATAGTTAGGGCCTGCAGCATGGTTTATGAAATGACTCAGACATTCTAGAACTAGAATGTATGTGAATAATTTACAGATTTTTTAATGATGCACAGAATTTTTAAAAAGTCAACACTTTGTAAAAAATATACATTTGAGGGGTCATATATGCTGTCATAAATTATAATTAAAATAAATTATAGCTCATTGCCTGATAACACAGACACTGCATTAACTCAATATTAGGAAAGAAGCCGGTTTATCCCACTCAAAATGCAGACGTGAGAGAGGACCGAGTGAGCCTTATTCTACATTAGGCTACATAATGACATGATTAAATGACTATTCCAGGCGTGGGGGTTAAGTCAGGGGGCTCAGATGCTACAGAAGCCAGTACTAATAGTCAGAGGAGCGATATTCCTGCCCCCATGTTGCCTCCCAGGACTAAAGAGTGGATGTAGTCTATCAGTGAAGCCATCTGTAAACGTATGGATGTGAACCCCAGTCTCCGCGCAGTAGAAGGACACTCGGCCCTCCACGTAGTCCAGAAACACCCCCACCTTCCTGGGCTTCTGCTCCAGGCCCACGGGGGTGACAGTGGGGGAGGTGTTAGCTACGTATTGACCCCCGCTCTTTAGGCTCAGTGTCCAGAAGCCATTGGCTGGGCTGACTGTAAACTTCCCTTTCCTGTTGATGGACTGTCTGGCCACGCCCAGGTTCCACTCTATCTTCTCTCCCACCTCCACCTCCCAGTAGTACCTGGAATGGAGTCAACATTAGTATCTGGAATGGAGTCAACATTAGTATCTGGAATGGAGTCAACATTAGTACCTGGAATGGAGTCAACATTAGTATCTGGAATGGAGTCAACATTAGTACCTGGAATGGAGTCAACATTAGTACCTGGAATGGAGTCAACATTAGTCCAGTAGTACCTGGAATGGAGTCAACATTAGTCCAGTAGTACCTGGAATGGAGTCAACATTAGTCCAGTAGTACCTGGAATGGAGTCAACATTAGTACCTAGAATGGAGTCAACATTAGTCCAGTAGTACCTGGAATGGAATCAACATTAGTCCAGTAGTACCTGGAATGGAATCAACATTAGTCCAGTAGTACCTGGAATGGAATCAACATTAGTACCTGGAATGGAGTCAACATTAGTCCAGTAGTACCTGGAATGGAATCAACATTAGTCCAGTAGTACCTGGAATGGAGTCAACATTAGTCCAGTAGTACCTGGAATGGAGTCAACATTAGTCCAGTAGTACCTGGAATGGAATCAACATTAGTACCTGGAATGGAGTCAACATTAGTCCAGTAGTACCTGGAATGGAATCAACATTAGTACCTGGAATGGAATCAACATTAGTACCTGGAATGGAATCAACATTAGTACCTGGAATGGAGTCAACATTAGTCCAGTAGTACCTGGAATGGAATCAACATTAGTCCAGTAGTACCTGGAATAGAGTCAACATTAGTCCAGTAGTACCTGGAATGGAATCAACATTAGTCCAGTAGTACCTGGAATGGAATCAATGTTTTCATCATTCTAACTGATGAACTTTGTATTCTAGTTCAGTCCAGGTTTTCATCATTATAACTGATGAACTTAGTATTGAAATCCAGTCCATGTTTTCATCATTATAACTGATGAACCTTGTATTTCAGTCCAGTCCATGTTTTCATCATTATAACTGATGAACTTAGTATTGAAATCCAGTCCATGTTTTCATCATTATAACTGATGAACTTAGTATTGAAGTCCAGTCCATGTTTTCATCATTATAACTGATGAACCTTGTATTCTAGTCCAGTCCAGGTTTTCATCATTATAACTGATGAACTTAGTATTGAAATCCAGTCCATGTTTTCATCATTATAACTGATGAACTTAGTATTGAAGTCCAGTCCATGTTTTCATCAATACAACTGATGAGCTTAGTATTGAAATCTAGTCCATGTTTTACTACAGCACTAGTTAAGGTAAAGAGTCATGAGTGAATAGTTTCAGTAAAGTTCAACAAACAAACCATATCAGACGGCCTGACAGCCGTTCTAAGAACCATAGATATATGATCATAGATCTTTATGATACTATAGATACATAGATATAGAATTCTATTATATAGGCAAACAGTATAAAGAGGGACATTACAGTACCTGCCGCTGCTGAAGGATTCTCTTCCCAGGACGTTGGCCACGCGGTCAAACCTCTTGGGGTTGTCTGGGACCTCCTGGTGTTTGTCTGTGTGTCGCACCTGTTTCCGGTCGTCTGAGACCGAGAGGAAGGCGTGGGCCGTCTTGGGACTCAGGGAGATGTCTACTAGGGTAGAGGATGGAGAGAGAAACATATAAGTGCCATGGCAACAGAAAACTCACCTTGGTAAAACAAATACTTTGACGGCCCAACGCCGCCATTCTTAATTCAATATCAAATTGTTTTCTGAGTAATAATTATGTATTTCCATTAAAATGGGCACAAATTTGAAAAGTATTTCTCAAGCAAGATTTTGGCTAGGACTGTCTGGGAGTGGTCTGAGGGGGGGAGGGGAAAACTGAAGACTAGCTGTTATTGGCAGAGAGGTTTGGAACTCTCTTTCTTATTAGTCTATTAACCAATTTACCACATTGTGATGTCACAATGGAAAGCCTAAACCTCCGCCCACGCACACCTGCTGATTAAGATACAGTCAGGAAATAACACTTTCCCACACTTTTACAGTGTTAGTTTCATCAGCTGTTGTACAATATGATATAAAACACAGAAAAACTGAATTTTGACTGCACTGGTCCTTTAAGAACAACAAAAAAATAGATATTATGGCGTATCTAACTCTTTGGGCAGGTGGAGACATACCTGTGTATTTCTGTATTTTCTTCAGCTCTGCAAAAGATAACAGTTCCATAAGAATCCTTCCCAGACAAACAGATCTGACATTTCACTCACCCTAAAGATAACAGTTCCATAAGAATCCTTCCCAGACAAACCGATCTGACATTTCACTCACCCTAAAGATAACAGTTCCATAAGAATCCTTCCCAGACAAACCGATCTGACATTTCACTCACCCTAAAGATAACAGTTCCATAAGAATCCTTCCCAGACAAACAGATCTGACATTTCACTCACCCTAAAGATAACAGTTCCATAAGAGTTTTTCCAAGACAAACAGATCTGTAATCATTTAGCAGATGCTGACAGATGTTTAATCAACACAAGTCATGTGGTCTACTAAAGTGTTGAGGGTGGATGTAGAACAGTAAGAGATGGATCCAGGATGACATGATCGTATCTGTAGTGTAAATACTGACCAGCTTTAGAGAGTCTACGGAGCTCTCCTTTAACCACGTCCATCAGGTCTGACACTGCTCTCCTGGTCACGCCCATACAGGGGTCTGTCTCCATGGAAACCTTGGACCAGTCCCTCCTCTCAGAGTAGCCGGTGGTGGAAGTGGTGCTCTGCAACGTTCATAGAGGACAATATTTTTTATATTTTATATTATATTTTAAGATGAAATATAAGTGGTTGGGGGACTAGTTTAAGGGTTCAAGTCTTTTCTTCTGTGGTCATGATAGAAACTGTTACGTTTTTTGGAAATTAAGTCATGATAATTAAGAAACTCTGTTTCTGTTAATGGAAATGAAGACATGATGAAGTAAAGATCATCATGTAGACCTACTGTGTCCTAATCTACATTATAAACCGGGTAGTTTGGGTCCTGGATTCTGATTGGCTGAAATCCGAGGTATATCAGACATTATAAACTGGGTGGTTCGAGACCTGAATGCTGATTGGCTGAATGTCGTGGTATACCACGGGTATGAAAGAACATGTATTTGTACTGTTCTAATGACGTTGGTAACCAGTTCTAAGGTCTGCATCCAGTCCGTACTCTGCTTTGCGTCGTGCATAAGAACAGCCCTTGGCTCTGGTATATTGATTATATGCCACACTCCCTCGGGCCTTATTGCTTAAGTATATGATTACCGCTCTGGGGTGAAGTTTCCCCTAGGTACAGATCTAGGATCAGCTTCCTTTCCCTCAATCTAAACCTTAACCATTATTGGAGAAAATGCTAAACTGGCCCAAAACTAGCGTCTAGGGGCGACTTCACCCTACGCCATGCTTACCACTGCAACACTCTTCTGACCACCACCACCACCACCACAGAGCTCATCATGGCTCTGCTGAGAATGACAAGGCCTCAGGTCAGTGTCTCCATTCCTCAGCTGTAGAATCTCCTGTTCCAGCTCCTTCACCAGCTTCTCAACAATCCTCTAAAGAAACACAAACATTGTTACATTTGGTATATTGATAATCACATTGTATTCTGTCAATAGGTGGTGGATGAGGTGAGTTTTCCCCTTACTATGTAAAGTGCTTTTTGTAACTCATTCACAAGAAAGGAGGTAAAGAAATCCAATCTGTTATTATATTTAATCTAAGTTTATAAATTCATAAATAAATCAGAGTATTACTGTACATTACAGACCTCCTCCTCCCCCTGTCTCTCCTCAATGGCTGCCACCACGGCCTTGTGGCTCTTCTCCATGGAACTGACAAGGGCAGAGAACACCTTTTGGCTCTCACGCACCTCCCTCACACACGAGTTCTGATTGGACAAAAGACATGTCAATATCTCAGACGAGTTCTAATTGGACAAGAGACATGTCAATATCTCAGACATCAGTTCTGATTGGATAAAATACATGTCTGTATCTCACATCACTTTAAGATGATAAGGTGTGATTGGACAAAACATGTATGTGGTAAGGGTGGTGGATTTGTCTAACTCATCTAGATCTACATAAGGGCGTAGGGTGTAGGACCTCTCTAACCCTGTACCTGGAGAGATACCATCCTGTAGGGCCTCTCTAACCCTGCACCTGGAGAGATACCATCCTGTAGGGCCTCTCTAACCCTGTACCAGGAGAGATACCATCTGGTAGGGCCTCTCTAACCCTGTACCAGGAGATCTACCATCCTGTAGGCCTCTCTAACCCTGTACCTGGAGAGATACCATCCTGTAGGATCTCTCTAACCCTGTACCTGGATAGATACCATCCTGTAGGACCTCTCTAAACCTGTACCTGGATAGATACCATCCTGTAGGACCTCTCTAACCCTGTACCTGGAGAGATACCATCCTGTAGGACCTCTCTAACCCTGTACCTGGAGAGATACCATCCTGTAGGACCTCTCTAACCCTGTACCTGGAGCGATACCATCCTGTAGGTTTTCACTACAACCCTAATCTAGCGCACCTGATTCTAATAATTAGCTGGTTGATAAACTGAATCAGGTTAGTTATAACTGGAGTTGGAGTTAGGTAGCTCTCCAGGAACAGGCTTGGAGAGCCCTGGTGTAGGAGCTAGGGGCCCATTTGGGATCGGGACTCACTTTGAGGAGCTGCAGGGAGTGTCTGAGTCTGTCGACTTTCTTCAGTCGCTCCTGGATCATCTGGTCAATGTCTACAACCTGTGGCTGCAGAAGAGGATTACACCAAGGTATCATAACATCAAGAGGATTACACCAGGTATCATAACATCAAGAGGATTACACCAAGGTATCACGACACCAAGAGGATTACACCAAGGTATCATGACATCAAGATGATTACACCAAGGTAACATGACACCAAGGTATCACGACACCAAGAGGATTACACCAAGGTATCATGCCACCAAGAGGATTACACCAAGGTATCATAACATCAAGAGGATTACACCAAGGTATCATAACATCAAGAGGATTACACCAAGGTATCATGACATCAAGGTATCATAACATCAAGAGGATTACACCAAGGTATCATAACATCAAGAGGATTACACCAAGGTATCATGCCATCAAGAGGATTACATCAAGGTATCATGACACCAAGGTATCTATTACAGGTACACCGTAGCCTCTTGAACCTCTTAATGTCACAATATGTTGCACTAAGGTCACTAGAGTACCGTGTCATGGCTCTCCTCAGGGCTCTCAGTCCGTGTCTTCCTGTAGTTGTCACAGACGTCAGCCAGGATGCGGTTGATACTAAGGTCTGGCCTGGAATGGAACAACCTCTTGCAGAGGGGACAGTAGTCTGAACGGTGCCGGGTCCAGTACCTGTAATGAGCCCAGTCCATGTTTTTATTATTCTGATGATGCTCTCAGTACTCCAGTCCATGTTTTACTCATGCACTATTTGAGCTTCAGAGCTAGTGAACAACAACGTACGGATCCTCTGCAATGCTTTCAATAAAGTTCAACAAACGATATCAGACACCCTAGACCTCAATTTTTTATAATCGTAAGATAAAGGGGGGACGTACCCACACAGGCAGTCCTGACAGAAACTGTGGCCACACGGAGTAGTCACGGGACTGCTGAAGATGTCCTTACACAGCGGGCACAGGAAGTGCCTCTCGGAGACGAGGCTGATGGTAGAGATGGTAGATGCCATGCCCTGGAAGAACACCATAGAAATCAATCAACTCATCCTTTCCGTACCCCTCTTTTCCCTCTGCCCCTATGATCCATCTCTCGACCTTTCCAATTCCCCTTTTTCTAAAAGGTCCAAGTTCAACATACTACGAGATTGAGCATGAAACACTTTGTAGTAACAGAAACCTGTAGTGTACCGTCTCTCATTAACAGGGAAGCAACTTTCACTGGGGGCATGCCCCCCCACCCCACATTCTGAAATTGCATTTTTATCTCCGCCCATTACCATTGTAATGTGATACAAAAACGAGGCACCGGTGTGCTTTAGGACCATGCGGACGTCTCCGAGCGGTCGCGTAGACTGTTTGGAAAATATATATCATGCCCCCCCCCAGTTTTATCATTGTCGTCCCCTCACTTCTAAAAACCCAAAGTTGCACCCCATTACATATCAATATAGAGATGAAATGTAATGTCAGGTCTCTCGGAATACCTTCATGTTCTTCTCACTTCCATTTGATTGGCCAGACAGAGTTCCCTGGTACAGTTTAAAAAAATAAAAAAAAATTAAACAAGTTATTGAAGGTTTCCCCCATTCATTTTTCCCCAATGGAAGGAGAGTGTGCGTTAAAAGCCACAGTATTCACTCGCTTCAATGTTCAACTTAATCAACTAGTCAGTTGGGTTACACTGCCTTCAGAAAGTATTCAGACCCCTTGACTTTTTCCACATTTTGTTTGATTACAGCCTTATTCTAAAATTGATTAAATTGTCCCGTCCCCCCCTCCCTCAAGCTACACACACAATTCCCCATAATGAAAAGCAAAGCAAAAACAGGTTTAGACATTTTTGCAAATTTATTAAGAACAAAAAAACTTAAATATTGGTATTTAGACCCCAGAGATTACAGCATTGAGTCTTCTTAGTAATGACACTACAAGCTTGGCACACCTGCTTTTTGGGGAGTTTCTCCCATTCTGCTCTGCAGATCCTCCCAAACTCTGTCAGGTTGGATGGGGAGCGTTGCTGCACAGCTATTTTCAGGTCTCTCCGGAGATGTTCAATCGGGTTCAAGTCCGGACTCTGGCTGGGCCACTCAAGGACATTCAGAGATTTGTCACGAAGCCATTCATGCATTCTCTTGGCTGTGTGCTTTGGGTCGTTGTCCTGTTGGAAGGTGAACCGTCGCCCCAGTCTGAGGACCTGAGAGCTCTTAAGCAGGTTTTCATCAAGGATATCTCTGTACTTTGCTATGTTCATCTTTGCCTCGATGCTGACTAGTCTCCCAGTCCATGCCAATGAAAAACATCCCCACAACAGGATTCTGCCACCACCATGCTTCACCGTGGGGATGGTGCCAGGTTTCCTCCAGACGTAACGTTTGGCATTCATCCCAAAGAGATCAATCTTGGTTTCATCAGACTAGAGAATCTTTTTTCTCACGGTCTGAGAGTCTTTAGGTGCCCTTTGGCAAACTCCATGCGGGCTGTCGTGTCTTTTACTGAGGAGTGGTTTCCATCTGGCCAAAAAGGCCTGATTTATGGCGTGCTGCAGAGATGGCTGTCCTTATGGAAGGTTCTCCCATCTCCACAGAGGAATTCTAGAGCTCTGTCAAGAGTGACCATTGGGTTCTTAGTCACCTCCCTGACCAAGGCCCTTCTCCCCCTGATTGCTCAGTTTGGCAGGGCGGCCAGCTCTAGGAAGAGTCTTGGTGGTTCCAAACTTCTTCCATCTAAGAATGATGGAGGCCACTGTGTTCTTGGTGACCTGCAGAAATGTTTTGGTACCCTTCACCAGATATGTGCCTCAACACAATCCTGTCTCGGGGCTCTACAGACAATTCCTTCAACCTCATGGCTTGGTTATTTCTCTGACATGCACTGTCAACTGTGGGACCTTTATATAGACAGGTGTGTGCCTTTCATCGATTGAATTTACCACAGGTGAACTCCAATCAAGTTGTAGAAACGTCTCAAGGATGGTCAATGGAAACTGGATGCACCTGAGCTCAATTTTGAGTCTCATAGCAAAAGGGTCTGAGTAAATGAGGTATTTCGGTTCATAGATTTTAATAAATTTGCCCCCCCAAAAATGTGCTTTGTCACTATGGGGTATTGTGATGTCACTATGGGGTATTGTGTGTAGATTGCTGAGGATTTTTATTTATTTAATTCCTTTTAGAATAAGGCTGTAACGAAAAATACTTTCCTAAGGCAGTGTTTTCTCTCAGCAAGGAATATAATACAACCATACTTTCCAAGGTGAAATAACAAAGACTGATTCATTCAATAACCTCTTTCCCATTTTGCTGATAAATAACAAGCTGAAGAAGGACAGAGGTTTATAAAACTCATCGGTTCTGAAACCCAAGGACAGTGGAGGGCTACTGAAGTTAAGATGTTGACACTGACTAGAGGGAACATACAGTATTTTGTCTTAAATATAGTGTGCATCTAGGATCCCCTCTGACGTTCTGGAGACTTCAATAGACCCAGACCCGCTTCTGATAATCCTGAAGTTCTGGAGACTTCAATAGACCCAGACCCGCTTCTGATAATCCTGAAGTTCTGGAGACTTCAATAGACCCAGACCCTCTTCTGATAATCCTGAAGTTCTGGAGACTTCAATAGACCCAGACCCTCTTCTGATAATCCTGAAGTTCTGGAGACTTCAATAGACCCAGACCCTCTTCTGATAATCCTGAAGTTCTGGAGACTTCAATAGACCCAGACCCTCTTCTGATAATCCTGAAGTTCTGGAGACTTCAATAGACCCAGACCCGCTTCTGATAATCCTGGGAGTGTCTGATTCCCTAAACGGATCCAACCCACAAAAACAACTCATCTCTTAGTCTAATTTCTGCAACAAAAAAAATCTTGTTGTTTTGGAAAATGAGGGAAGCGCCCAAATTATGGCTCAGTGAATTGGCAAACACTGTACACTTAAAAAGAATGAGATATATTCTGAACAATAAATGATCAACATTTGATCAAATCTGGCAGCCTTTCCTCTCCTACTTGGACGAGTCGGCGCTGGGAATTTGTATTTATTAACGCACTCTCAATTGTAATATTTTAATCTACCTTTGGGCAGCATGTGATGGTCCTGCCACCTGAGCAGTTGGGAGGGGGGAGGGGGATAGGGGGGAATAAGTGGGGGGGATAAAGGGGGGGAATATGTTGGGGGGGATAAAGGGGGTGATAAAGGGGGGAATATGTTGGGGGGGAATAAGTGGGGGGGTAAAGGGGGGGAGTACGTGGGGGGGGTCAAGGGGGGAATAAGGGGGGAATAAATACCCCCCCACTTATTTCCCCCCTTGTCCCCCCCACTTATTCCCCCCCAACATATTCCCCCCCTTTATCCCCCCACTTATTCCCCCCCCAACATATTCCCCCCCTTTATCCCCCACCACTTATTCCCCCCCAACATATTCCCCCCCTTTATCCCCCCCAACATATTCCCCCCCTTTATCCCCCCACTTATTCCCCCCGCCCAACATATTCCCCCTCTTTATCCCCCACTTATTCCCCCCCAACATATTCACCCCCTTTATGCCCCTCCAACATATTCCCCCCCTTTATCTCCCCCACTTAGTCCCCCCTATTTCCTTGATAGTGCACTACTTTTGACCCAGGGCCCCATAGGGAATAGGGTGCCATTTAGGATGCAGCCTATATTTTCGTTCAAATATTGTTTATTAAAAGAGCAGACAGGAACAACAAGACCCAGAGTTCTGGGTACAAAACAAATATTACAAAACACGACATACAGAACAAGGACATGTAGAAAGAGGGTAGATGTCACCTATTCCCCCCCACTTATTCCCCCCTTATTCCCCCCCTTCTGTCTCTGTCTGTCTGTCTGTCTCTGTCTGTCTCTCTGTCTGTCTGTCTGTCTGTCTTTCTTTCTGTCTGTGTCTGTCTGTCTGTCTGTGTCTGTCTGTCTGTCTCTGTCTCTCTGTCTCTCTGTTTGTCTGTGTCTGTCTGTCTGTCTGTCTGTGTATGTCTGTCTCTCTGTCTGTGTGTTTGAGAGACAGAGAGTGTAAAATTCCTTGGTATGCAGTAGAACAGGTAACGCCAAGTATTCTGTTACATAATGAAGGAATCAACACAACACTCAACACCTGCATGACCTCTTCCAGCTGTTATTCTCACTACAATCACAACTGTTTGTTTTACCTCAAAGCGGTATTGTATTTTCTCTCTTTTACCAGTTAAAAACAAACAGTGTAGTACCTATAAAGTTGGGACTTCCTGAACTGAGAAGAGTGACGTCCTGACCTGTTCAGTCGTAACCATGATATAAAAGAAAACGGATGTTTCACGTACTGTTCTGAACAGAGAGCCGACGTCCTGACAAGGAGGATTGATTAGAATAAGCTTTATTGTTCCCAAGCTGTGTTCAATATTTACAACCTGTGTTTAGTACGATGTTAACAAGTTAAACCTACCTGTCCCACTTATTCCTTTCCAGGTGCTCAGAGCTTCGGTCGCTAGTCAGTCTGAGTCTCTTCCTGTATTCAGAGACCAGGTGACAGGTGTGAGTTCCTAGAAAGGTGCTTGTGGGTGGGGTTTAATCCAGGTGTGTTCAGCTGTTGTCAGTCAATCAGGCGTTTGCTTTGGGAGGAGTCTGTAACCTTAGACATTGGCTACGTCCCAATTATCTCTCCTTCCTCCTGAAGTGTGCACTTCACCACTCCCCACAAACTTAAAAGCATTTGATTGGTGGAGCCATGGACTATAGGCTAGAGGACGTATTTCTGTATTTCCTATATTCATTTAAAATAAGTAAAAGTGAAGTTAACAAGTGCACACTTGGGGAGAAGGGGCAAATCTTAGGTAAGACCCTGTTAGAGCTGACAAACAGCAGCACTGGGCCCTGCAGTAGCTCTGGTCCAGGGTGTTAGAGCTGACAAACAGCAGCACCGGGCCCTGCAGTAGCTCTGGTCCAGGGTGTTAGAGCTGACAAACAGCAGCACCAGGCCCTGCAGTAGCTCTGGTCCAGGGTGTTAGAGCTGACAAACAGCAGCACCAGGCCCTGCAGTAGCTCTGGTCCAGGGTGTTAGAGCTGTCAAACAGCTCTGGTCCAGGGTGTTAGAGCTGTCAAACAGCAGCACCGGGCTCTGCAGTAGCTCTGGTCCAGGGTGTGTTAGTGTGGCTTGCTAACGCTGAGCCTTCCTGAAGGTTCACTAACACCCTGGACCAGAGCTAGCCCTGTAGTAGCTAGTCTCGTCCACTAGCCTGCGCTGTCTCTCTGTACTGTATCAGTTGAGCCTGTGGAAGAGACTATGTGGTGGCTAGCCTCGTCCCCAGCCTCAACTGCCACACACAGAGACAGAGGAGACAGAGAGATGAGAGAGAGGTACTGTGCAGTACAGTATCAGTAGGTTCTGCAGCCAGAGATCCAGTAGTCATTGTGGAAGGCTGGACACCAGAGCCCTGCTAGAGTGGATTTGTGCAGCAGTGTAGGGGTTTAGCCGTGAAGGAGTTTAGCTGTGAAGGAGTTTAGCTGTGAAAGAGTTTAGCTGTGTAGGAGTTTAGCTGTGAAGGAGTTTAGACGTGAAGGAGTTTAGCCGTGAAGGAGTTTAGCCGTGAAGGAGTTTAGCCGTGAAGGAGTTTAGCCGTGAAGGAGTTTAGCCGTGTAGGAGTTTAGCCGTGCAGGAGTTTAGCTGTGAAGGAGTGCTGGAGGGAGTTTAGCCGTGTAGGAGTTTAGCTGTGAAGGAGTGCTGGAGGGACGGCTGGTGGAAAGATGAAGTGGAATGTCTTTGAGATGGAAGAGTTGAAGCTGAAAGAGCAAAGAGAACCTACAGGGAGACAGACTGGTCTCTCCTGATTGAACTGTCTGTCAGACTGTTTCAGTACAGTATGCAATGGAAGATCAGATATGTGCTTTAACACAATACGAATACCACAGGGAAGCAAAAACAGGGATTTATTTTAATTTTTTTTAAATAAGGAATTTATTAGGCAAAATAGAGACATATACAGCAGCAGTAATATAAAATTAAAGAATAACTCTGTAACTTTCATAAATGGATTTAGAATGTATATTTATTTCCTATTTAAATGGATTTAGAATGCATATTTATTTCCTATTTAAATGGATTTAGAATGTATATTTATATTTATTTCCTATTTAAATGGATTTAGAATGTATATTTATTTCCTATTTAAATGGATTTAGAATGTATATTTATATTTATTTCCTATTTAAATGGATTTAGAATGTATATTTATTTCCTATTTAAATGGATTTAGAATGTATATTTATTTCCTATTTAAATGGATTTAGAATGTATATTTATATTTATTTCCTATTTAAATGGATTTAGAATGTATATTTATATTTATTTCCTATTTAAATGGATTTAGAATGTATATTTATTTCCTATTTAAATGGATTTAGAATGTATATTTATTTCCTATTTAAATGGATTTAGAATGTATATTTATATTTATTTCCTATTTAAATGGATTTAGAATGTATATTTACATACCTATTTAAAATGGATTTAGAATGTATATTTATATTTACATACCTATTTAAAATGGATTTAGAATGTATATTTATACTTATTTCCTATTTAAATGGATTTAGAATGTATATTTATATTTATTTCCTATTTAAATGGATTTAGAATGTATATTTACATACCTATTTAAAATGGATTTAGAATGTATATTTATATTTACATACCTATTTAAAATGGATTTAGAATGTATATTTATATTTATTTCCTATTTAAATGTACACAGATTTATTGGGAATTCCAAAGACATCAAAAACAACAGTACATTTATAACGTGTTTAAATATTCCATCGTTAAAGGATCTTCCCTTTATTCATGATTACGTATTTTAACAATGAATCTGTTTAAAATAACCGACTAGAAACCATCACCAGATCAGCAGCCAAAAACAAATCAACAGCGTCTAATATCTACAAAACATACATCTCTGAATATTTTCTCACTGACAAATAAAATGTATTACTGAACTGATTGGCCTCAGACCTCTACACAGTGGTGTTAAACTGGGCAGGAACGGCACCAAAATGACACCATCTGTTAAACTGGGCAGGAACGGCATCAAAATGACACAATCTGTTAAACTGGGCAGGAACGGCACCAAAATGACACAATCTGTTAAACTGGGCAGGAACGACACCAAAATGACACAATCTGTTAAACTGGGCAGGAACGGCACCAAAATGACACCATCTGTTAAACTGGGCAGGAACGGCACCAAAATGACACAATCTGTTAAACTGGGCAGGAACGACACCAAAATGACACAATCTGTTAAACTGTGCAATGCATCATCGATGTAAGCAGCATTGTCTCAACGTCTATTCATTTGTGCAGCAGTGTTTGTGAGGTAACCCCATGCCGCACTGACAGCACCTCCTATGCCCCCCCCGACGACGGCACCTACAGCGGCTCCCACCGCCATACCCTCAAACCCCACGACCGCTCCACATAAAGCCCCTAGAGCTGCCCCTTTACCTACTGCAGCAGCATAGTCAACTGCTGTGAGAGTAAATCCCAGTACCTCTGAGATCTTCCTCTCAGCCTTCGCTCGGTTCTCTACTCTTATCCCGGTCTCAAACTGCAGCAGCTCCTTTTCAAGACCTTCCCCTGTGTACCTGCTCTCCAGCTCCTTCCTCTTTGTCAGCATCTCTTTCTTTCTCCCTTTCATCATGAAACGCTCCTCTTTCTGGATTCTCTCCTCTGCTTCCTGGTATTGGTGATTGGAGTAGAATCTGCATCCGTTTTCCCTCACCATGTCATCCATCTTCCCAAGGAGCTGTCTGGAAACCTTCTCATCTCTCCGGGCCTTCCTCTCATTGAAGAGGTGATACCTTCGGCCACACTTCTCCAGGAGCTCCCTGAAGTCTCTGTTAGTCTGGACTTTCTCCTCCAGAGCTGAATCCTCCTTCTCCTCTACATGACACACCACAACCATCATGTGGTTCAAGATGCTGTCCCCAAAATGCTTTGTGACGAGTTCCAGGATGCTTGCTGCACTTGGTGAGATGTTGTTCAGGTCGAATGCAAAGAGAACGACGTAGGGACCAGGAGAGGACATACACACAGACAACTTGAACACTCTTCTCAGCTCTTTCTGGGATGCCTCGTACTCAGAGAGGTTTGGAGTGTTGACCACAGCTAGTTTTCTCTCGAACGCCTCGCTCCTGTGTCTCTGACTCTCTGTAATGTGGCAGAGCTCATCGCTGAACACATCTGTCCCCAGAATGAAGTTTGCCAGAGAAAATTGACTGCGGCCACTTCTCCCAAAGAGAAGGACTCTAAACTCTGCATCGCCTGACACTGACAAACACACACACACACACACACAACCAACAGTCAATAAAAGTACACAATTAGACCAGCATGCACTATTCTCTTGGCCATCACAAGTATTTATTTATGTACAGATGAATACAAAACTAAAATGTATAGAACTCACAATAAGGGGGCTCCTCCATGCTGCTCTTCCTCCTCCTTTTCGGTTGAGAACCTATGAAAACATGTTAAGTTACAGACCTACTAAATATACTGTAAACCCAGATCCCTTCCTGACATACCATACAACATACTCTACTGTCCATTTCCATGGAAAATTCATTTAGAGAAGTCAAACAAATACACAAACACAACACACTATAATATAAAGTATATTATAAACTGGGTGGTTCGAGCCCTGAATGCTGATTGGCTGACAGCCGTGGTATATCAGACCGTATACCACAGGTATGACAAAACATTTATTTTGACTGCTCTAATCACATTGGTAACCAGTTTATAATAGCAATGAGGCACCTTTGAGTTTGTGGTATATGGCCAATTTACCACTGCTAAGGGCTGTGTCCAGACACTCAGTGTTGCGTCGTCGTCTGTACGAACAGCCCTTAGCTACAGTACATTACACCACACCTCCTCTGGTCTTATTGCTTAAATATACTTTGTTGTTATTTACATGGAAATTAATTTAGAGAAGTCAGCATACACAAACACAACACACTATAATATACTATAATACAGTATAATATACTATAATACTTATATACTACATACAGACCTACTCAGCAATAACAATTGCAATATCCCACTGGGAACACACTGGTTGAATCAACGTTGTTTCCCACGTTATTTCAATTAAATTACATTGAACCGTGGTGGAATGGACGTTGGTTTGACGTCTGTGCCCAATGGGATCCAACAATGTATCGAATAAGGAATGATACTCACGCTCATTGGATGCCATAGTTGTGCAGCTTAACCTATTAAAACAACGGTGTGTATATGGTTAATGTGCAGGAAATTAGTAGCCTGATAATTAGTGTGATCAGAACGTATATTTGAATATCTCATAAGGCTTTGTGTACAGGCCCAAGGGCACGATGCACCGCTTTGTACAGTTACTGAACACCGAAACCATCACAAGTACTTCACAGAAAGAAAGAAAAACATGACATATAACAATATACATAGGATAATTATAATAAAGTGGACAGGAATATTCAACCAATAGAAATAACTGTTTTACCGCAGGAATCATGTACGTCCATTACTTACGGAATTTGCCGACTGGAGAATTCTACGTCTTCATTTCTGTCAACAACGTCGTTCGGTCGAGCGCTCCGAAACTTTATTCATTCACACACGCTAAAATAACAAACTATATCGTTTATCGTTGCATAATAATCCAGTTCACGATATAATTTAAATGAGAAGATATAGGCATATACAAATCTGATCAAATCGGTTTGAACTGTAGGCTTTAGAACGTCAACTTTATAATTTAGAGTCAAATCGAAAGTGATATCAGCCAATCAGGATGCATTACGGGTTCCCCGGATGTGCATAGTTTACTCATTTTAGACTATTCCATTGGTTCAATCTACACTCAAGAAAAGTTAACTCACCAAGTGTTTGACACCTTGTTTTTTCCTTTAGAGCTCCCGAGTGGCCCAGCGGTCTAAGGCACTGCATCTGAGTGCAGGAGATGTCATTACATTCCCTGGTTCAAATCCAGGCTGTATCCCATCTGGCTGTGATTGGGGGTCTCAGAGGGAGGTGCACAATATGTCTGGGGTAGGCTGTCATTGTAAATTAGAGTTTGTTATTAACTGACCTTCCTTGTTCGATAAAACATTTGCTGCTGGCAGAACCAGTTGTGTGTTTACACACTGTGTGGCAGAACCAGTTGTGTGTTTACACACTGTGTGGCAGAACCAGTTGTGTGTTTACACACTGTGTGATAGAGCCAGTTGTGTTTACACACTGTGTGGCAGAACCAGTTGTGTTTACACACTGTGTGGCAGAACCAGTTGTGTGTTTACACACTGTGTGATATAACCAGTTGTGTGTTTACACACTGTGTGGCAGAACCAGTTGTTTGTTTACACACTGTGTGGTAGAACCAGTTATGTGTTTACACACTGTGTGGCAGAACCAGTTGTGTGTTTACACACTGTGTGATAGAACCAGTTATGTGTTTACACACTGTGTGGCAGAACCAGTTGTGTGTTTACACACTGTGTGATAGAACCAGTTGTGTTTACACACTGTGTGATAGAACCAGTTGTGTTTACACACTGTGTGATAGAACCAGTTGTGTTTACACACTGTGTGATAGAACCAGTTGTGTTTACACACTGTGTGGCAGAACCAGTTGTGTGTTTACACACTGTGTGGCAGAACCAGTTGTGTGTTTACACACTGTGTGATAGAACCAGTTGTGTTTACACACTGTGTGGCAGAACCAGTTGTGTGTTTACACACTGTGTGGCAGAACCAGTTGTGTTTACACACTGTGTGGCAGAACCAGTTGTGTGTTTACACACTGTGTGGCAGAACCAGTTGTGTGTTTACACACTGTGTGATAGAACCAGTTGTGTTTACACACTGTGTGATAGAACCAGTTGTGTTTACACACTGTGTGATAGAACCAGTTGTGTTTACACACTGTGTGATAGAACCAGTTGTGTGTTTACACACTGTGTGACAGAACCAGGTGTGTGTTTACACACTGTGTGGCAGAACCAGTTGTGTGTTTACACACTGTGTGGCAGAACCAGTTGTGTGTACACTGTGTGGCAGAACCAGTTGTGTGTTTACACACTGTGTGATAGAACCAGTTGTGTGTTTACACACTGTGTGATAGAACCAGTTGTGTGTTTACACACTGTGTGGCAGAACCCATGACAGACAAAAAAAAGTCAGTCTCACAGACAGGTCAACCAGGAGAGACAGACTCCTTCGTTGCTAGGGAGTCAGTCTCACAGACAAGTCAACCAGGAGAGACAGACTCCTTTGTTGCTAGGGAGTCAGTCTCACAGACAGGTCAACCAGGGGAGACAGACTACTTCGCTGCTAGGGAGTCAGTCTCACAGACAGGTCAACCAGGAGAGACAGACTCCAACGTTGCTAGGGAGTCAGTCTCACAGACAGGTCAACCAGGAGAGACAGACTCCTTCGTTGCTAAGGAGTCAGTCTCACAGACAGGCCAACCTGGAGAGACATACTCCAACGTTGCTAGGAAGTCAGTCTCACAGACAGGTCAACCAGGAGAGACAGACTCCTACGTTGCTAGGGAGACAGTCTCACAGACAGGTCAACCAGGAGAGACAGACTCCAACGTTGCTAGGGAGTCAGTCTCACAGACAGGTCAACCAGGAGAGACAGACTCCTACGTTGCTATGGAGACAGACTCACAGACAGGTCAACCAGGAGAGACAGACTCCAACGTTGCTAGGGAGTCAGTCTCTCCTGGCTGACCGGTCTGTGAGACTGTACAGTTTAGTATGTAGAAGATCAGATCTGTGTTTCAACACAATAAATATAGTACAGCAAATGGTCAGGCAATTTATTAGGAACTGAATGGAGATCCATAACAGAAACCCCATAGGGATCTTACAGTTTCACATCTTACAAAAACACTCCTAAATATGTACATTTTATTAGGAATTGTATGTTTGGTATGACATTTTTGTAGCTAGCTACGACTTGGTGTGACAGCTACTGGTAGGACGTTGTTGTAGCTACCTACGACTTGGCGTGACATCTACTGGTAGGACGTTGTTGTAGCTACCTACTGGTAGGACATAAACGGTATGAATCACAAAGCCAACTTGTCCGTAGACAGAGCCTACAGAAAGTGTTTTTACACCCCTTGAATTGTTCTACATGTTGTTGTGTCACAGTCTGAATTTAGAATGGAAGAAATGTAGGTGTTGTTGTGTTACAGTCTGAATTTAGAATGGAAGAAATGTAGGTGTTGTTGTGTCACAGTCTGAATTTAGAATGGATGAAATGTACATGTTGTTGTGTTACAGTCTGTATTTAGAATGGATGAAATGTAAATGTTGTTGTGTCACAGTCTGAATTTAGAATGGATGAAATGTAAATGTTGTTGTGTCACAGTCTGAATTTAGAATGGATGAAATGTAGGTGTTGTGTCACAGTCTGAATTTAGAATGGATGAAATGTAGGTGTTGTTGTGTTACAGTCTGAATTTAGAATGGATGAAATGTACATGTTGTTGTGTTACAGTCTGTATTTAGAATGGATGAAATGTAGGTGTTGTTGTGTCACAGTCTGAATTTAGAATGGATGAAATGTAGGTGTTGTTGTGTTACAGTCTGAATTTAGAATGGATGAAATGTAGGTGTTGTTGTGTTACAGTCTGAATTTAGAATGGATGAAATGTAGGTGTTGTTGTGTCACAGTCTGAATTTAGAATGGATGAAATGTAGGTGTTGTTGTGTCACAGTCTGAATTTAGAATGGATGAAATGTAGGTGTTGTTGTGTCACAGTCTGAATTTAGAATGGATGAAATGTAGGTGTTGTTGTGTCACAGTCTGAATTTAGAATGGATGAAATGTAGGTGTTGTTGTGTTACAGTCTGAATTTAGAATGGATGAAATGTAGGTGTTGTTGTGTCACAGTCTGAATTTAGAACGGATGAAATGTAGGTGTTGTTGTGTCACAGTCTGAATTTAGAATGGATGAAATGTAGGTGTTGTTGTGTCACAGTCTGAATTTAGAATGGATGAAATGTAGGTGTTGTTGTGTCACAGTCTGAATTTAGAATGGATGAAATGTAGGTGTTGTGTCACAGTCTGAATTTATAATGGATGAAATGTAGGTGTTGTGTCACAGTCTGAATTTAGAATGGATGAAATGTAGGTGTTGTTGTGTCACAGTCTGAATTTAGAATGGATGAAATGTAGGTGCTGTTGTGTTACAGTCTGAATTTAGAATGGATGAAATGTAGGTGTTGTGTCACAGTCTGAATTTAGAATGGATGAAATGTAGGTGTTGTTGTGTTACAGTCTGAATTTAGAATGGATGAAATGTAGGTGTTGTTGTGTCACAGTCTGAATTTAGAATGGATGAAATGTAGGTGTTGTTGTGTCACAGTCTGAATTTAGAATGGATGAAATGTAGGTGTTGTTGTGTTACAGTCTGAATTTAGAATGGATGAAATGTAGGTGTTGTTGTGTCACAGTCTGAATTTAGAATGGATGAAATGTAGGTGTTGTTGTGTCACAGTCTGAATTTAGAATGGATGAAATGTAGGTGTTGTTGTGTCACAGTCTGAATTTAGAATGGATGAAATGTAGGTGTTGTTGTGTCACAGTCTGAATTTAGAATGCATGAAATGTACATGTTGTGTCACAGCCTGAATTTAGAATGGATGAAATGTAGGTGTTGTGTCACAGTCTGAATTTAGAATGGATGAAATGTAGGTGTTGTTGTGTCACAGTCTGAATTTAGAATGGATGAAATGTAGGTGTTGTTGTGTTACAGTCTGAATTTAGAATGGATGAAATGTAGGTGTTGTTGTGTCACAGTCTGAATTTAGAATGGATGAAATGTAGGTGTTGTTGTGTTACAGTCTGAATTTAGAATGGATGAAATGTAGGTGTTGTTGTGTTACAGTCTGAATTTAGAATGGATGAAATGTAGGTGTTGTTGTGTCACAGTCTGAATTTAGAATGGATGAAATGTAGGTGTTGTTGTGTCACAGTCTGAATTTAGAATGGATGAAATGTACATGTTGTTGTGTTACAGTCTGTATTTAGAATGGATGAAATGTAGGTGTTGTTGTGTCACAGTCTGAATTTAGAATGGATGAAATGTAGGTGTTGTTGTGTCACAGTCTGAATTTAGAATGGATGAAATGTAGGTGTTGTTGTGTCACAGTCTGAATTTAGAATGGATGAAATGTAGGTGTTGTTGTGTCACAGTCTGAATTTAGAATGCATGAAATGTAGGTGTTGTTGTGTCACAGTCTGAATTTAGAATGCATGAAATGTACATGCTGTGTCACAGTCTGCATTTAGAATGGATGAAATGTAGGTGTTGTGTCACAGTCTGAATTTAGAATGGATGAAATGTAGGTGTTGTTGTGTCACAGTCTGAATTTAGAATGGATGAAATGTAGGTGTTGTTGTGTTACAGTCTGAATTTAGAATGGATGAAATGTAGGTGTTGTTGTGTCACAGTCTGAATTTAGAATGGATGAAATGTAGGTGTTGTTGTGTCACAGTCTGAATTTAGAATGGATGAAATGTAGGTGTTGTTGTGTCACAGTCTGAATTTAGAATGGATGAAATGTAGGTGTTGTTGTGTCACAGTCTGAATTTAGAATGGATGAAATGTACATGTTGTGTCACAGTCTGAATTTAGAATGCATGAAATGTACATGTTGTGTCACAGTCTGAATTTAGAATGCATGAAATGTAGGTGTTGTGTCACTGGCCTAGACACAATACCCCCATAATGTCAGAGTGGAATTATGTTTTTACACATTTTCACAAATGAATACAAAATTGAAAAGCTGAAATGTCTTGAGTCAATAATTATTCAAACCCTTTGTTATGGCAAACCTAAATAAGTTCAGGAGTAAATATTTGCTTAACAATTCACATAATGGGTTGTATAAGTCACTGTGTGCCGTAATAGTGGTTAATATGATTTTTGTATGACTACCTCGTCTCTGTACACAACACATACAATGATCTGTAAGGTCCCTAAGTTGAGCAGTGAATTTCAGAGATTCAACCACAAAGACCAGGGAGGTTTTCCAAAGACTCACAAAGAAGGGCACCTACTGGTAGATGGATAAATAAAAAAACAGACATTGTATATCCCTTTGAGTATGGTGAAGTTATTAATTACACTTTGGATGGTGTATCAATACACCCAGTCACTACAAAGATACAGGCGTCCTTTCTAACTCAGTTGCCGGAGAGGAAGGAAACCGCTCAAGGATTTCACCATGAGGTCAATGGTGACTTTAAAACAGTTACAGAGTTTAATGGCTGTGACAGGAGAAAACTGAGGATGGATCAACAACATTGTAGTAGAACGGTCTAATGATAACATCAAGGTCTAATGATAACATCAAGGTCTAATGATAACATTACGGTCTAATGATAACATTAAGGTCTAATGATAACACCAAGGTCTAATGATAACATCAAGGTCTAATGATAACATCAAGGTCTAATGATAACATTAAGGTCTAATGATAACATTACGGTCTAATGATAACATTAAGGTCTAATGATAACGCCAAAGTCTAATGATAACATCAAGGTCTAATGATAACATCAAGGTCTAATGATAACATTACGGTCTAATGATAACATCAAGGTCTAATGATAACATTACGGTCTAATGATAACATTAAGGTCTAATGATAACACCAAGGTCTAATGATAACATCAAGGTCTAATGATAACATTAAGGTCTAATGATAACATCAAGGTCTAATGATAACATCAAGGTCTAATGATAACACTATGGTCTAATGATAACATTAAGGGGCAAAAATTAAGAGGCAAAAGTATCAATGTATGTTGGTGATTGAAGATTTCTCTTGATTCCTCTTCAACCTTGAAGGGCCTCATTGAGGACCAGGATAATGTCTCCAGTTTCTCTAAAACCCAACTCTGATGACCTCACTATATTATGGATACAGTCTCTAAAAGATACAAACTTTAAATTGTCATTACAAGCATTTCGCTACACCCGCAATAACATCTGCTAAACACGTGTATGTGACCGTTGAAATTTGATTTGATGAGGTCCACTCTTCATATTTTGAAGAATGGTGGTGGCTGCATCATGTTAAGAGTATGCTTGTCATCAGCAAGGACTAGGAAGTTTTTTTTTAAATAAAAATAAATGGAATAGAGCTAAGCACAGGTACAATCTTAGAGGAAAACCTTGTTCAGTTTGCTTTCCAACAGACACAGAGAGAAAAATTCACCTTTCAGCAGGACAATAGCCTTAAAAACAAGGCCAAAAAATCCCTGGAGTTGTTGACCAAAATTACATAGACTGTTCCTGAGTGGCCTAGTTATAGTTTTGACATAAATCTTCTTGAAAATCTATGACAAGATTATAATATGACTGTCTAGCAATGATCAACAACCAACTTGACAGAGCTTGAAGAATTTTAGAAAGAATAATGTGCAAATATTGCACAATCCAGGTGTGTAAAGCTCTGAGAGACTCACCCAGAAATACTCACAGCTGTAATCGCTGCCAAAGGTGATTCTAACATGTATTGACTCAGGAGGTTGAACACTTAAATAAGCAAGATCTATTAGTGTTTCATTTTCCATCATTTCTTTACAATTGTTAGATTTTTTCTTCCACTTTAACATTACAGAGTATTTTGTGTAGATCGTTGACAATAAATTACAATTAAATCCATTTTAATCGCACCTTGTTACACAACAAAATGTGGAAAAAGTCAAGGGGTGTGAATACTTTCTGAAGGCAGTATAGCTGGCTACTGAATAAATAGCCACAACCTGTCCATAGAGCAGTCTACTGAATAAATAGCCTCAACCTGTCCATAGAGCAGTCTACTGAATAAATAGCCTCAACCTGTCCACAGAGCAGTCTACTGAATAAATAGCCTCAACCTGTCCATAGAGCAGTCTACTGAATAAATAGTCTCAACCTGTCCATAGAGCAGTCTACTGAATAAATAGCCTCAACCTGTCCATAGAGCAGTCTACTGAATAAATAGCCTCAACCTGTCCATAGAGCAGTCTACTGAATAAATAGCCTCAACCTGTCCATAGAGCAGTCTACTGAATAAATAGCCTCAACCTGTCCATAGAGCAGTCTACTGAATAAATAGCCTCAACCTGTCCATAGAGCAGTCTACTGAATAAATAGCCTCAACCTGTCCATAGAGCAGTCTACTGAATAAATAGTCTCAACCTGTCCATAGAGCAGTCTACTGAATAAATAGCCTCAACCTGTCCATAGAGCAGTCTACTGAATAAATAGCCTCAACCTGTCCATAGAGCAGTCTACTGAATAAATAGCCTCAACCTGTCCATAGAGCAGTCTACTGAATAAATAGCCTCAACCTGTCCATAGAGCAGTCTACTGAATAAATAGCCTCAACCTGTCCATAGAGCAGTCTACTGAATAAATAGCCTCAACCTGTCCATAGAGCAGTCTACTGAATAAATAGCCTCAACCTGTCCATAGAGCAGTCTACTGAATAAATAGCCTCAACCTGTCCATAGAGCAGTCTACTGAATAAATAGCCTCATGTATAACTATTTCTAGTGAACCTATATCTACTCAGTATAATCCTAAAATACTACCTTGACTTGCGATAAGAGGTAAGAGGATATTCTCTATACAGGTACACACACATACTGTTGCTAGGTAACTAGTACTTGAAAACTCATAGAGAGATGACACCTGAGTTTCCCACTTGGAAAGTATCAGAATTAACCAGGCTGTTAAACTTAGGTTAATGTTCACTCCTAGGTTCCCGAGTTTCCGTCACGAAATGCAGCATTTTTGCAGCAGTGGTTTAGAGTTGAGTCAGATAGAGAGACAATCTATCACACAATCACTACCAGTACCAGTAACTACTACCAATGTCCTGGTTCCAGTAACTACTACCTATGTCCAGGTTCCAGTAACTACTACCTATGTATTTGTCCTGGTTCCAGTAACTACTACCTATGTATTTGTCCTGGTTCCAGTAACTACTACCTATGTCCAGGTTCCAGTAACTACTACCTATGTCCAGGTTCCAGTAACTACTACCTATGTATTTGTCCAGGTTCCAGTAACTACTACCTATGTATTTGTCCAGGTTCCAGTAACTACTACCTATGTATGTGTCCAGGTTCCAGTAACTACTACCTATGTCCTGGTTCCAGTAACTACTACCTATGTCCTGGTTCCAGTAACTACTACCTATGTATTTGTCCAGGTTCCAGTAACTACTACCTATGTATTTGTCCAGGTTCCAGTAACTACTACCTATGTATTTGTCCAGGTTCCAGTAACTACTACCTATGTATGTGTCCAGGTTCCAGTAACTACTACCTATGTCCTGGTTCCAGTAACTACTACCTATGTCCTGGTTCCAGTAACTACTACCTATGTATTTGTCCAGGTTCCAGTAACTACTACCTATGTATTTGTCCAGGTTCCAGTAACTACTACCTATGTATTTGTCCAAGTTCCAGTAACTACTACCAATGTATTTGTCCAGGTTCCAGTAACTACTACCAATGTATTTGTCCAGGTTCCAGTAACTACTACCTATGTATTTGTCCAGGTTCCAGTAACTACTACCTATGTATTTGTCCAGGTTCCAGTAACTACTACCTATGTATTTGTCCAGGTTCCAGTAACTACTACCAATGTATTTGTCCAGGTTCCAGTAACTACTACCTATGTATTTGTCCAGGTTCCAGTAACTACTACCTATGTATTTGTCCAGGTTCCAGTAACTACTACCTATGTATTTGTCCAGGTTCCAGTAACTACTACCTATGTCCTGGTTCCAGTAACTACTACCTATGTATTTGTCCAGGTTCCAGTAACTACTACCTATGTATTTGTCCAGGTTCCAGTAACTACTACCTATGTCCAGGTTCCAGTAACTACTACCTATGTATTTGTCCAGGTTCCAGTAACTACTACCTATGTATGTGTCCAGGTTCCAGTCATTAACACTTCCTCCATGTCATGAACGTGGTGGTCTGAAGAAGCGGTTGATGAAAACAGTGTTGAAGTTAGTAGCGTGTGGTCCCACTCTGTCCTCCAGGTGTTCTATCGCTACCTGGGCCGTCCCACCCGCCGAGCCGCCCATCAACCCTCCGAAAGCCCCTCCCATCGTCATCCCCATCGCCCCCGCCACCGCCCCCATCGCCATCCCCATGGCGGCCCCCGCGGCCAGCCCCAACCCCGCCCCTACGGCGAGCGACGTCCTCAACCATCCGTTGTCCATCTCGGCTTTAGCCCTGATCTCTGCTCCCACGCTGTTGTTGTAGGCTTCCATCTGCCAGCGCAGCGCCTCCCCGCGGTACTGCTGCTCCAGCTCCCTCCACGCCTCCTCCGTCTCCGCCGCTCTCTTCTTCAGCAGCTTCCTCTCTTCCTTCCTCACGCTCTCCTCCGCCTGCCCGTAAGAGCGGCTGGTGTAGTGCTGCCCGCCCAGGGTCGCCAGCATCCGTTCAATCTTCTGGAGGAGCTCCTTGTCTCGAGAACGGTCCCTCCAGTTTTTGTTGAAGACGTGGTAGCGCCCGCCGCACTGCTCAACGAGCTCCCGGAGGTGCCAGTCGGTGCTGACCCGGTTCTCCAGGGCCAGAATGTCGACGTCCCCCTCGTAGGCCAGGAGGACTATGGTGTGGGAAAGTGCATCTTCACCGAAACGCTTCACCATCAGCTTGGGCGTCTTGACGTCGTTGGGGCAGATCTGCTCCAGGTCAAAGGCCATGAGCAGAGCGTGAGGGCCGGGGGCTGACAGACACTTGCACCTAAATAAAATCACATGTTATTTACAGTGTTACATCACATGAAAAGGCTGCAAAACACCTTACTGAAAAGGTGCAGCCTAAACACTTACAATTTCACCTGCAGGGAGACAATACAGAAAGAACAATATGTTTTTATTGTGTTGTGTTGTATTGTATCGTATTGTGTTGTATAGTGTTGTATCGTATAGTGTTGTATTGTGTTGTATCGTATAGTGTTGTATAGTGTTGTATCGTATAGTGTTGTATAGTGTTGTATCGTATAGTGTTGTATAGTGTTGTATCGTATAGTGTTGTATTGTGTTGTGTTGTATAGTGTTGTATAGTGTTGTATCGTATAGTGTTGTATTGTGTTGTATCGTATAGTGTTGTATTGTGTTGTATCGTATAGTGTTGTATCGTATAGTGTTGTATTGTGTTGTATCGTATAGTGTTGTATTGTGTTGTGTTGTATTGTATTGTATTGTATTGTATTGTGTTGTGTTGTATTGTGTTGTATCGTATAGTGTTGTATTGTGTTGTGTTGTATTGTATTTTGTTGTTGTCACGAACCTCGCCGAGGATGGTGCTTCTTCCTGTTCGGGCGGTGCTCGGCGGTCGTCGTCGCCGGCCTATTAGCTGCCATCGATTCCCTTTCCGTTTGTTTTGGGTTATTGGTTAATTGGGTACACCTGTTTTGTATTAGGATTTGTTTGTAGGGTATTTAGGGGCACTAGGCCCGCTGGGTATTTGTGCGGGCTTGTTTTTGTTACTCTGTGTTTTGTTGGTGTGATTTATTATTGTATTTATTCTCCGGACTGTTTAGTCCTGTTGTTGTTTTGGACTAGCAACGTATTTACGCCCTGTGTGTTGGCGTGACTGTTTTTGTTGCGCTGGGGAATAAATCTGAGGAAAACGACTGAACCCTGCTCTCTGCGCCTGATTCCACCCACCACACCTAGTAGATCGTAACAGAAGCCCGCACCATTGAAATGGAGTCAGCAGGAGCAGCGACCACTCCTCTCCCCACTATGGAGGAGCACGTTCATCACCATACAGCTGTCCTCCATCGGATTGGTACCGCGATGGACCAGATGATGGAGAGGATGGAATGATGGGAGAGGAGTGGTCTCCCGACATCTACCCCAGCTCCCCCACTCCCGACACCACCTACTCCACCTACATCGTCCTCTGGGTCCGGCGCACTACGTCTCTCCCCCCCGAGGGAGTACGATGGAGCGGCTGCTGGGTGCCAGGGATTTTTACCGTGCGTCCGGCTCCCTCGGGTGAGGAGAGTGTGAGCCTCCTCGTCTCCTGTTTAACGGGCAGGGCCCTGGACTGGGCTAACGCAGTCTGGAACAGTCCAGACTCAGCTCGGGACAACTACCTGGAGTTCACCTGCCGTTTCCGAGTAGTGTTCGATCATCCACCAGAGGGTAAAGCGGCGGGTGAGCGACTGTTCCACCTCAGACAGGAGACGAGGAGCGCGCAGGACTTCGCGTTGGAGTTTAGGACCCTAGCTGCTGGTGCTGGGTGGAATGACAGGGCCCTGATGGACCATTACCGGTGTAGTCTCCGGGAGGACGTCGGCCGGGAGCTGGCTTGCAGGGACACAACTTTCTCCCTGGATGAACTAATAGACATGTCTATTCGATTGGACAACCTGCTAGCTGCCCGCGGGCGTTCAGAAGGGGTCCTGTTAATTCCACCGTCCAGCTCTCCCACTCCCACTCCGATGGAGTTGGGAGGAGCTGCATCTAGGGGGATCAGAGGGGGCTCCTCCTGCTCCTATTGTGGACGGAGAGGACACACTTCGGACCGGTGTTGGAGGAGTCCCTCTGGGAGTCGAGATGGTCGGCAGAGCGCTCCTCGGCCACCCCAGGTGAGTAAGCACCAAACTCACCCAGAGCCCCCTGTTGGTCACATGTTTTTGTTAATTTTTTTCCCTGCATTTTTCCCCTCTCTTCAGCATAAGGCGCTAGTCGATTCAGGCGCAGCTGTGAGTTTTATGGATCGTGGACTCGCCCGTAAATTGGGTATTCCGTTAGTGCAGATAGACCCACCTGTCCCCGTGCACTCCTTAGATAGCCGACCGCTAGGGTCAGGGCTGGTCAGGGAGGCCACGATTCCGCTGGACATGGTAACGCAGGGGAATCATAGGGAGAGGATCAGTTTCTACCTTATTGATTCACCTGGGTTTCCGGTGGTGTTGGGGGTTCCCTGGCTGGCTATTCACAATCCCCTTATTTCCTGGAAACAGGGGGCTCTTAAGGGGTGGTCAGACGAGTGTTCAGAGAGGTGTTTAGGAGTTTCCATCGGTGCCACGACGGTGGAGAGTCCAGACCAGGTTTCCACCGTGCGCATTCCCCCCGAATATGCCGATTTGGCTATCGCTTTTAGTAAGAGGAAAGCGACCAAATTACCACCCCATCGACGGTGGGATTGCGTGATAAACCTCCTGGAGAACGCTGCACTTCCCCGGAGTCATGTGTACCCACTGTCACAGGAGGAGACGCTGGCTATGGAAACATATGTCACGGAAGCTCTGAGACAGGGGTACATTCGGCCCTCCATGTCACCCGTCTCCTCGAGTTTCTTTTTTGTGAGGAAAAAGGAGGGAGGTCTGCGTCCGTGCATTGATTATCGAGGTCTCAATTCGATCACAGTGGGTTTTAGTTATCCGCTACCTCTCATCGCTACGGCGGTGGAATCATTCCACGGAGCGCGTTTCTTCACAAAACTGGACCTCAGGAGCGCGTATAATCTGGTGCGTATTCGGGGAGGAGACGAGTGGAAAACAGCGTTTAGTACCACATCAGGCCACTATGAGTACCTCGTCATGCCGTATGGGTTGAAAAATGCTCCAGCCGTCTTTCAATCCTTTGTAGATGAGATTCTCAGGGACTTGCACGGGCAGGGTGTGGTAGTCTATATTGATGACATCTTGATTTATTCTGCCACACGCGCCGCCCATGTTTCCCTGGTGCGCAAGGTTCTTGGGCGACTGCTGGAGCATGACCTATACGTCAAGGCTGAGAAATGTGTGTTCTCCAAACCAGCCGTTTCCTTCTTGGGTTATCGCATTTCCAGCTCGGGGATGATGATGGAGTGTGACCGCGTTAACGCCGTGCGTAATTGGCCGACTCCGACCACGGTAAAGGAGGTGCAGCGGTTTTTAGGGTTTGCCAATTACTACCGGAGGTTTATCCGGGGTTTTGGCCAAGTAGCGGCGCCCATTACCTCACTGCTGAAGGGAGGGCCGGTGCGTTTGCGGTGGTCAGCAGAGGCTGATGGAGCCTTCAACCAGTTGAAGGCACTGTTCACTGGGGCTCCCGTGTTGGCGCATCCGGACCCTTCGTTAGCATTCATAGTGGAGGTGGATGCGTCCGAGGCTGGGGTTGGAGCCGTGCTGTCTCAGCGCTCGGGTACGCCACCGAAGCTCCGTCCCTGCGCTTTCTTTTCTAAGAAGCTGGGTCCGGCAGAGCGGAACTATGATGTGGGGGACCGGGAGTTACTAGCTATGGTAAAGGCCCTGAAGGTGTGGAGACACTGGCTAGAGGGGGCTAAACACCCTTTTCTCATCTGGACTGATCACCGTAATCTGGAGTATATTCGTGCAGCGAGGAGACTGAATCCGCGCCAGGCTAGGTGGGCCATGTTCTTTACACGTTTTAGATTTACGATCTCTTACAGACCAGGTTCCCTCAACACTAAGGCCGACGCACTGTCCCGTCTCTATGATACCGAGGACCGGTCTATCGAACCCACTCCCATCCTTCCTGCTTCTCGGCTGGTGGCCCCAGTGGTATGGGAGGTGGACGCGGACATCGAGCGGGCGTTGAGGGTTGAACCTGCGCCTGCACAGTGTCCGACTGGCAGAAGTTACGTACCGCTTGGTGTCCGTGATAAGTTGATTCGGTGGGCTCACACACTACCGTCTGCGGGTCATCCGGGGATCGATAGGACAGTGCGGGGTCTTAGAGGGAAATACTGGTGGCCCATCTTAGCTAGGGATGTGAGGCTCTATGTCTCTTCCTGTTCGGTATGCGCCCAGAGTAAGGCTCCTAGGCACCTTCCTAGAGGGAAGTTACAGCCCCTCCCGATTCCACAACGGCCATGGTCCCATCTCTCGGTAGATTTCCTTACTGATCTTCCCCCTTCTCAGGGGAACACTACCGTTCTGGTCGTTGTGGATCGGTTCTCTAAGTCCTGCCGTCTCCTTCCATTGCCTGGTCTCCCTACGGCCCTACAGACTGCAGAGGCTCTTTTTACCCACGTCTTCCGGCACTATGGGGTCCCAGAGGATATCGTCTCCGATCGGGGTCCCCAGTTCACATCTCGGGTTTGGAAGGCGTTTATGGAGCGTCTGGGGATCTCGGTCAGCCTTACCTCTGGTTATCACCCCGAAAGTAATGGGCAGGTGGAGAGAGTAAACCAGGAAGTGGGCAGGTTTCTGAGGTCGTATTGCCAGGACCGGCCAGGCGAATGGGCAAGGTACGTCCCATGGGCAGAGTTAGCCCAGAATTCTCTTCGGCATTCGTCCACGAATATGTCGCCATTCGAATGTGTACTGGGTTACCAGCCGGTCCTGGCTCCGTGGCATCAGAGTCAGACCGAGGCTCCTGCGGTGGAGGAGTGGGTACAGCGCTCTAGAGAGACCTGGCGGGCAGTCCAGGATTCTCTCAGGCAGGCCAGTGAACGGCAGAAGAGAGACGCTGACCGCCACCGCAGTGAGGCCCCGGTGTTCGCACCAGGGGACAGGGTCTGGCTCTCGACCCGAAACCTGTCCCTCCGCCTGCCCTGCCGGAAGCTGGGGCCGCAGTGTGTGGGGCCATTTAAAGTCCTGAGGAGGATAAACGAGGTGTGTTATAGATTACAACTTCCCTCTTATTATTGTATTAACCCCTCGTTTCATGTGTCTCTCCTCAGGCCGGTGGTAGCTGGTCCCCTACAAGACGGTGAGGTACCGGAGGTCCCTCCACCCCCTCTGGACATCGAGGGGTCCCCGGCGTACACAGTACGAGCTATTCTGGACTCGAGACGCCGGGTGAGGGGCCTGCAGTACCTCGTGGACTGGGAGGGGTACGGTCCGGAGGAGAGGTGCTGGGTACCGGGGAGGGACATTTTAGATCCTTCCCTCTTGAGGGATTTCCATCGCCTCCACCCGGATCGCCCTGCGCCTCGTCCTCCGGGTCGTCCTCGAGGCCGGGGTCGGCGCGCTGCGGGAGCCGCGCGTCAGGGGGGGGGTACTGTCACGAACCTCGCCGAGGATGGTGCCTCTTCCTGTTCGGGCGGTGCTCGGCGGTCGTCGTCGCCGGCCTATTAGCTGCCATCGATTCCCTTTCCGTTTGTTTTGGGTTATTGGTTAATTGGGTACACCTGTTTTGTATTAGGATTTGTTTGTAGGGTATTTAGGGGCACTAGGCCCGCTGGGTATTTGTGCGGGCTTGTTTTTGTTACTCTGTGTTTTGTTGGTGTGATTTATTATTGTATTTATTCTCCGGACTGTTTAGTCCTGTTGTTGTTTTGGACTAGCAACGTATTTACGCCCTGTGTGTTGGCGTGACTGTTTTTGTTGCGCTGGGGAATAAATCTGAGGAAAACGACTGAACCCTGCTCTCTGCGCCTGATTCCACCCACCACACCTAGTAGATCGTAACAGTTGTATTGTATTGTGTTGTGTCGTATAGTGTTGTATTGTGTTGTATCGTATAGTGTTGTATTGTGTTGTGTTGTATCGTATAGTGTTGTATTGTGTTGTGTTGTATCGTATAGTGTTGTATTGTATTGTATTGTGTTGTGTTGTATTGTGTTGTATCGTATAGTGTTGTATTGTATTGTATTGTGTTGTGTTGTATTGTGTTGTATCGTATAGTGTTGTATTTTGTTGTATCGTATAATGTTGTATTGTGTTGTATCGTATTGTGTTGTGTCGTATAGTGTTGTATTGTGTTGTATCGTATAGTGTTGTATTGTGTTGTATTGTATCGTATAGTGTTGTATTGTGTTGTATTGTATTGTGTTGTGTTGTATCGTATAGTGTTGTATAGTATTGTATTGTGTTGTATTGTATTGTATTGTATTGTATTGTATTGTATTGTGTTGTATTGTGTCGTATCTGTAGCTCAGTTGGTAGAGCATGGCTCTTGCAACTCCAGAATTGTGAGATTCCCAGGACCACCCGTATGTGATGTCTGCATGCATGACTGTAAGTGGCTTTGGATAAAAGTGTCTGCTAAATGGCCTGTAGTATTAATATGTTACATTTAGCATTTCTGCACTTTCTGTCAACTGTGAGCAAGAATCAATCATGTTAACGTCACCTCTTCTTATGGGTACAGACGTTAACACTACAGAATACATGACACAGAAGAGCATAGACACAGCACAACATTACGGCCACCTCTTCATCTCCGTCTTCATCTTGGTGCGGGACAGGTGCTTCCCGTAGAGGTTGGGTCCGTTGACCACAGCAACACGCGTCCCGGCCAGGTCCCCCAGGTTCTTCCTGCTCTGGACGATGCTGGTGACTTCCTTGGAGAACTCCTCCCTCCCCAGGATAGAGTTGGTCAGGGAGAACTGAGACGGTCCACTGGACCCCACCACCAGGATCCTCAACTCCATGTCAGTGGACTGAGCTTCCGGGACAACAGAGACCATTTGATGGTTAACAGTTATGGAAAGGTTAACTTAGGTCAGTTAAAGATCAGTCTAACCACGTATCAGTGTCCGGAGAAGATCATGATGTTTTCATCATGCTAAGACCATTTGATCATCAACAGCTACGGAAAGGTCAGTCAGACCAGATATTAGCACATGTTGCCGGGACAACAAAGACCAACAAAACATTCCTTTACCTTTCATCAACTAGTATCACTATCACAGCTATGTTGACGTCTCTTTGTTGAGAAACAAAAAAGTCATAAATATGTTTTCACTTTTCATTGGATAAAAGACGATTAGATTCTTAACAACAGGGTTGTGGTCAATTCGAATTGAAGGCAGTCAGTTCAGGAAGCAAACTGAAATTACAATTCAATAATAAAGAAAGGGCATCTATTTTCAATAAACTAACAAGCAGAAGCTATTTATCTAAAAAAGTTCAAATGTATTTATTTT
>NC_092158.1:87002731-87025231 GCF_045791955.1 Oncorhynchus clarkii lewisi
TCTCTGAATGATCCAATGTTGACCTAAATGACTAATGATGATAAATACAATCCACCTGTGTGTAATCAAGTCTCCGTATAAATGCACCTGCACTGTGATAGTCTCAGAGGTCCGTTAAAAGCGCAGAGAGCATCATGAAGAACAAGGAACACACCAGGCAGGTCCGAGATATTGTTGTGAAGAAGTTTAAAGCCGGATTTGGATACAAAAAGATTTCCCAAGCTTTAAACATCCCAAGGAGCACTGTGCAAGCGATAATATTGAAATGGAAGGAGTATCAGACCACTGCAAATCTACCAAGACCTGGCCGTCCCTCTAAACTTTCAGCTCATACAAGGAGAAGACTGATCAGAGATGCAGCCAAGAGGCCCATGATCACTCTGGATGAACTGCAGAGATCTACAGCTGAGGTGGGAGACTCTGTCCATAGGACAACAATCAGTCGTATATTGCACAAATCTGGCCTTTATGGAAGAGTGGCAAGAAGAAAGCCATTTCTTAAAGATATCCATAAAAAGTGTTGTTTAAAGTTTGCCACAAGCCACCTGGGAGACACACCAAACATGTGGAAGAAGGTGCTCTGGTCAGATGAAACCAAAATTGAACTTTTTGGCAACAATGCAAAACGTTATGTTTGGCGTAAAAGCAACACAGCTCATCACCCTGAACACACCATCCCCACTGTCAAACATGGTGGTGGCAGCATCATGGTTTGGGTATGTTTTTCTTCAGCAGGGACAGGGAAGATGGTTAAAATTGATGGGACGATGGATGGAGCCAAATACAGGACCATTCTGGAAGAAAACCTGATGGAGTCTGCAAAAGACCTGAGACTGGGACGGAGATTTGTCTTCCAACAAGACAGTGATCCAAAACATAAAGCAAAACTACAATGGAATGGTTCAAAAATAAACATATCCAGGTGTTAGAATGGCCAAGTCAAAGTCCAGACCTGAATCCAATCGAGAATCTATGGAAAGAACTGAAAACTGCTGTTCACAAATGCTCTCCATCCAACCTCACTGAGCTCGAGCTGTTTTGCAAGGAGGAATGGGAAAAAATTTCAGTCTCTCGATATGCAAAACTGATAGAGACATACCCCAAGCGACTTACAGCTGTAATCGCAGCAAAAGGTGGCGCTACAAAGTATTAACTTAAGGGGGCTGAATAATTTTGCACGCCCAATTTTTCAGTTTTTGATTTGTTAAAAAAGTTTGAAATATCCAATAAATGTCGTTCCACTTCATGATTGTGTCCCACTTGTTGTTGATTCTTCACAAAAAAATACAGTTTTATATCTTTATGTTTGAAGCCTGAAATGTGGCAAAAGGTCGCAAAGTTCAAGGGGGAATACTTTCGCAAGGCACTGTATATATGGCACTGTCACAGAGTCTACAGTAGATATATATGGCACTGTCACAGAGTCTACAGTAGATATATATGGCACTGTCACTGAGTCTACAGTAGATATATATGGCACTGTCACAGAGTCTATAGTAGATATATATGGCACTGTCACTGAGTCTACAGTAGATATATATGGCACTGTCACAGAGTCTACAGTAGATATATATGCCACTGTCACAGAGTCTACAGTAGATATATATGCCACTGTCACTGAGTCTACAGTAGATATATATGGCACTGTCACAGAGTCTACAGTAGATATATATGGCACTGTCACTGAGTCTACAGTAGATATATATGGCACTGTCACAGAGTCTACAGTAGATATATATGGCACTGTCACTGAGTCTACAGTAGATATATATGGCACTGTCACAGAGTCTACAGTAGATATATATGGCACTGTCACAGAGTCTACAGTAGATATATATGGCACTGTCACAGAGTCTACAGTAGATATATATGGCACTGTCACAGAGTCTACAGTAGATATATATGGCACTGTCACAGAGTCTACAGTAGATATATATGGCACTGTCACAGAGTCTACAGTAGATATATATGGCACTGTCACAGAGTCTACAGTAGATATATATGGCACTGTCACAGAGTCTACAGTAGATATATATGGCACTGTCACAGAGTCTACAGTAGATATATATGGCACTGTCACAGAGTCTACAGTAGATATATATGGCACTGTCACAGAGTCTACAGTAGATATATATGGCACTGTCACAGAGTCTACAGTAGATATATATGGCACTGTCACAGAGTCTACAGTAGATATATATGGCACTGTCACAGAGTCTACAGTAGATATATATGGCACTGTCACAGAGTCTACAGTAGATATATATGGCACTGTCACAGAGTCTACAGTAGATATATATGGCACTGTCACAGAGTCTACAGTAGATATATATGGCACTGTCACAGAGTCTACAGTAGATATATATGGCACTGTCACAGAGTCTACAGTAGATATATATGGCACTGTCACAGAGTCTACAGTAGATATATATGGCACTGTCACAGAGTCTACAGTAGATATATATGGCACTGTCACAGAGTCTACAGTAGATATATATGGCACTGTCACAGAGTCTACAGTAGATATATATGGCACTGTCACTGAGTCTACAGTAGATATATATGGCACTGTCACAGAGTCTACAGTAGATATATATGGCACTGTCACAGAGTCTACAGTAGATATATATGGCACTGTCACTGAGTCTGCAGTAGATATATATGTGTTAGGAAATTATGATTAATATGACTGAACAAATCATTTTAAATGGAACTGTAAGTAAACTTATACTCTGTTATATTATGTTTAATAGACAATATGAGTTCATAAGAAGAAATTCTGTGACAGGAGAAGGGAGTAATACAATGTTAATGAACACCATTCCAACTGGGCAGGAACAAATGGGTTGTGGACTGTGTAAACACATAAGGTCGTTAGCCTATGGTTGACCCAACCTGAAACTTAGCTCTGGGGTTTTTAGATTAGGCAGTGAGTGCATTCCTAGGGTTTCTGTTAATTAAAACTGTCAGTTCAGTGGTGATCGATAATGTTGAGGGGTCAAAAGTTATCTGGGAGTGTGTTAGTAAGTTAGAATGAACTTTTCACCTTACTTTGTCCTGTCGAGAGGAGGGGGTTCGGTTAAGGCAGTGAAATGACGTCATGATCTGTATTTAAACTGATGCATGTGTTTGAGTGGGAGCGCGCTCCGAGAATAAATTCTATTACCTATTATTTAAAGACTGGTCTGCGTCTATTTTATGCAAACAAGAAATCTTATAAATTCTCATAAAATAGATGAAGGGCTTTCAATTGATGAAAGCATATTGGCTTAATTAAATTATACTAACAATATGGCACTGTCACAGAGTCTACAGTAGATATATATGGCACTGTCACAGTCTACAGTAGATATATATGGCACTGTCACAGAGTCTACAGTAGATATATATGGCACTGTCACAGAGTCTACAGTAGATATATATGGCACTGTCACAGAGTCTACAGTAGATATATATGGCACTGTCACAGAGTCTACAGTAGATATATATGGCACTGTCACAGTCTACAGTAGATATATATGGCACTGTCACAGAGTCTACAGTAGATATATATGGCACTGTCACAGAGTCTACAGTAGATATATATGGCACTGTCACAGTCTACAGTAGATATATATGGCACTGTCACAGAGTCTACAGTAGATATATATGGCACTGTCACAGAGTCTACAGTAGATATATATGGCACTGTCACAGTCTACAGTAGATATATATGGCACTGTCACAGAGTCTACAGTAGATATATATGGCACTGTCACAGAGTCTACAGTAGATATATATGGCACTGTCACAGAGTCTACAGTAGATATATATGACACTGTTACTGAGTCTACAGTAGATATATATGTCACTGTCACTGAGACTACAATAGATATGTACAGTACGCCCCTACACACTAACCACTAGGCTACCTGCTGCCCCTACACTCTAACCACTAGTCTACCTGCCGCCCCTACACTCTAACAACTAGGCTACACTGCCGCCCCTACACTCTAACAACTAGGCTACCTGCCGCCCCTACACTCTAACCACTAGGCTACCTGCCACCCCTACACTCTAACCACTAGGCTACGCTGCCGCCCCTACACTCTAACCACTAGGCTACCTGCCGCCCCTACACTCTAACCACTAGGCTACCTGCTGCCCCTACACTCTAACCACTAGTCTACCTGCCGCCCCTACACTCTAACCACTAGGCTACCTGCTGCCCCTACACTCTAACCACTAGTCTACCTGCCGCCCCTACACTCTAACAACTAGGCTACACTGCCGCCCCTACACTCTAGCAACTAGGCTACCTGCCGCCCCTACACTCTAACCACTAGTCTACCTGCCGCCCCTACACTCTAACCACTAGGCTACCTGCCGCCCCTACACACTAACCACTAGGCTACCTGCTGCCCCTACACTCTAACCACTAGGCTACCTGCCGCCCCTACACACTAACCACTAGGCTACCTGCTGCCCCTACACTCTAACCACTAGACTACCTGCCGACCCTACACTCTAACCACTAGACTACCTGCCGCCCCTACACTCTAACCACTAGTCTACCTGCCGCCCCTACACTCTAACAACTAGGCTACACTGCCGCCCCTACACTCTAACAACTAGGCTACCTGCCGCCCCTACACTCTAACCACTAGGCTACACTGCCGCCCCTACACTCTAACAACTAGGCTACCTGCCGCCCCTACACTCTAACCACTAGGCTACCTGCCGCCCCTACACTCTAACCACTAGGCTACGCTGCCGCCCCTACACTCTAACCACTAGGCTACCTGCCGCCCCTACACTCTAACCACTAGGCTACCTGCCGCCCCTACACTCTAACCACTAGACTACCTGCCGCCCCTACACTCTAACCACTAGTCTACCTGCCGCCCCTACACTCTAACCACTAGGCTACCTGCCGCACCTACACTCTAACCACTAGGCTACCTGCCGCCCCTACACTCTAACCACTAGGCTACCTGCCGCCCCTACACTCTAACCACTAGGCTACCTGCCGCCCCTACACTCTAACCACTAGGCTACCTGCCGCCCCTAAACTCTAACCACTAGGCTACCTGCCGCTCCTACACGCTAACCACTAGGCTACCTGCCGCACCTACACTCTAACCACTAGGCTACCTGCCGCCCCTACACTCTAACCACTAGGCTACCTGCCGCCCCTACACTCTAACCACTAGGCTACCTGCCGCCCCTAAACTCTAACCACTAGGCTACCTGCCGCTCCTACACTCTAACCACTAGGCTACCTGCCGCCCCTACACTCTAACCACTAGGCTACCTGCCGCCCCTAAACTCTAACCACTAGGCTACCTGCCGCTCCTACACTCTAACCACTAGGCTACCTGCCGCACCTACACTCTAACCACTAGGCTACCTGCCGCCTCTACACTCTAACCACTAGGCTACCTGCTGCCCCTACACTCTAACCACTAGTCTACCTGCCGCCCCTACACTCTAACAACTAGGCTACACTGCCGCCCCTACACTCTAACCACTAGGCTACCTGCCACCCCTACACTCTAACCACTAGGCTACCTGCCACCCCTACACTCTAACCACTAGACTACCTGCCGCCCCTACACTCTAACCACTAGACTACCTGCCGCCCCTACACTCTAACCACTAGACTACCTGCCGCCCCTACACTCTAACCACTAGGCTACGCTGCCGCCCCTACACTCTAACCACTAGTCTACCTGCCGCCCCTACACTCTAACCACTAGGCTACCTGCCGCCCCTACACACTAACCACTAGTCTACCTGCCGCCCCTACACTCTAACAACTAGGCTACACTGCCGCCCCTACACTCTAACAACTAGGCTACCTGCCGCCCCTACACTCTAACCACTAGGCTACCTGCCGCCCCTACACTCTAACCACTAGGCTACCTGCCGCCCCTACACTCTAACCACTAGGCTACCTGCCGCCCCTACACTCTAACCACTAGGCTACCTGCCGCCCCTAAACTCTAACCACTAGGCTACCTGCCGCTCCTACACTCTAACCACTAGGCTACCTGCCGCACCTACACTCTAACCACTAGGCTACCTGCCGCCCCTACACTCTAACCACTAGGCTACCTGCCGCCCCTACACTCTAACCACTAGGCTACCTGCCGCCCCTACACTCTAACCACTAGGCTACCTGCCGCCCCTAAACTCTAACCACTAGGCTACCTGCCGCTCCTACACGCTAACCACTAGGCTACCTGCCGCACCTACACTCTAACCACTAGGCTACCTGCCGCCCCTACACTCTAACCACTAGGCTACCTGCCGCCCCTACACTCTAACCACTAGGCTACCTGCCGCCCCTAAACTCTAACCACTAGGCTACCTGCCGCACCTACACTCTAACCACTAGGCTACCTGCCGCCCCTACACTCTAACCACTAGGCTACCTGCCGCCCCTACACTCTAACCACTAGGCTACCTGCCGCCCCTACACTCTAACCACTAGGCTACCTGCCGCCCCTAAACTCTAACCACTAGGCTACCTGCCGCTCCTACACGCTAACCACTAGGCTACCTGCCGCACCTACACTCTAACCACTAGGCTACCTGCCGCCCCTACACTCTAACCACTAGGCTACCTGCCGCCCCTACACTCTAACCACTAGGCTACCTGCCGCCCCTAAACTCTAACCACTAGGCTACCTGCCGCTCCTACACTCTAACCACTAGGCTACCTGCCGCACCTACACTCTAACCACTAGGCTACCTGCCGCCCCTACACTCTAACCACTAGGCTACCTGCCGCCCCTACACTCTAACCACTAGGCTACCTGCCGCCCCTAAACTCTAACCACTAGGCTACCTGCCGCTCCTACACTCTAACCACTAGGCTACCTGCCGCACCTACACTCTAACCACTAGGCTACCTGCCGCCCCTACACTCTAACCACTAGGCTACCTGCTGCCCCTACACTCTAACCACTAGTCTACCTGCCGCCCCTACACTCTAACAACTAGGCTACACTGCCGCCCCTACACTCTAACCACTAGGCTACCTGCCACCCCTACACTCTAACCACTAGGCTACCTGCCACCCCTACACTCTAACCACTAGACTACCTGCCGCCCCTACACTCTAACCACTAGACTACCTGCCGCCCCTACACTCTAACCACTAGACTACCTGCCGCCCCTACACTCTAACCACTAGGCTACCTGCCGCCCCTACACTCTAACCACTAGGCTACCTGCCGCCCCTACACTCTAACCACTAGGCTACGCTGCCGCCCCTACACTCTAACCACTAGGCTACTTGCCGCCCCACCACTCTAACCACTAGGCTACTTGCCGCCCCACCACTCTAACCACTAGACTACCTGCCGCCCCTACACTCTAACCACTAGGCTACTTGCCGCCCCTACACTCTAACCACTAGGCTACTTGCCGCCCCTACACTCTAACCACTAGACTACCTGCCATCCCTACACTCTAACCACTAGACTACCTGCCGCCCCTACACTCTAACCAATAGGCTACCTGCCGCCCCTACACTCTAACCACTAGGTTACCTGCCGCCCCTACAATCTAACCACTAGCCTACCTGCCTCCCCTACACTCTAACCACTAGACTACCTGCTGCCCCTACACTCTAACCACTAGGCTACGCTGCCACCCCCTTCTGTGGTATACAGAAGATAGCCCTATTTAGTAACAGACCAAGTCCATATTATGGCAAGAACAGCTCAAATAAGCAAAGAGAAATGACAGTCCATCATTACTTTAAGGCATGAAGGTCAGTCAATCCGTAACAATTCAAGAACATTTTGAGTTTCGTTAAGCGCTATGATGAAACTGGTTCTGATGAGGACCGCCACAGGAAAGGAAGAGCCAGAGTTACCTCTGCTGAAGAGGAGAAGTTCATTAGAGTTAACTGCACCTCAAATTGCAGCCCAAATAAATGCTTCACAGAGTTCAAGTAACAGACACATCTCAACATGAACTGTTCAGAGGAGACTGTGTGAATCAGGCCTTCATGGTCAAATTGCTGCAAAGAAACCACTACTAAAGGACACCAATAAGAGGAAGAGACTTGCTTGGGCCAAGAAATGCGAGCAATGGACATTAGACAGGTGGAAATCTGTCCTTTGGACTAATGAATCAAGCAAACCAGCTTGATTGGTTTGCCTGACTGAATTCACTGTTTGTTGTCATATCCAAAGCCACTGAGTCTACAGTAAGTAGTGTTTCTGTGGAGCATCCTCCATAGAGCCAGAGTGTGGTTCACTCAGAGATCAATGTTATGTCAGGAGAGCGTTTGGTTTGCATGACTGAATTCACCTGTGACACGTACGCATGTTGTCATATCCGATATGGACGGCTAAAACGATGGCAGCGTGAGGGAGAATGATGGCCTGATTATGTCTGGCTGATGCAATGTGATATGTAATTGGCCTACTTTAAACCAAACATTAATTCGGCACACCTGATTTAAGCTTTTATCACTCTTACGTACTTGTAGTATAATTGTATCACCATTTACGTAGTATGATTTTGCTTACAAATCTATGTAGTGCTCAATCAATGAATCAAATTTATTTTTTAAAGCACTTTTTCCATCAGCAGTTGTCACACAGTCCTTTACAGATACCCAGCCTAAACCCCCAAAGAGCAAGCATTACAGATACCTAGCCTAAACCCCCAAAGAGCAAGCATTGCAGATACAGATGCACAGTGGCTTTATGAATGCTCCATGAGGCATTTATGAATGCTCTATGAAGCCTTTATGAATGCTCTATGAAGCCTTTATGAATGCTCCATGAGGCCTTTATGAATGCTCTATGAAGCCTTTATGAATGCTCTATGAAGCCTTTATGAATGCTCTATGAAGCCTTTATGAATGCTCTATGAAGCCTTTATGAATGTTCTATGAAGCCTTTATGAATGCTCTATGAAGCCTTTATGAATGCTCTATGAAGCCTGTACAGCTTGTTGCTTGTTTAAAGTGTGACCTACTGTACACAACATCTTTATACGGTAAAGCAGCTTAGATCATTAAACTCCTCTAGAGGTCATTCAGTTAAACAGTATAGCGGCTTAGATCATTAAACTCCTCTAGAGGTCATTCAGTTAAACAGTATAGCAGCTTAGATCATTAAACTCCTCTAGAGGTCATTCAGTTAAACAGTATAGCAGCTTAGATCATTAAACTCCTCTAGAGGTCATTCCTCTAGAGGTCATTCAGTTAAACAGTATAGCAGCTTAGATCATTAAACTCCTCTAGAGGTCATTCAGTTAAACAGTATAGCAGCTTAGATCATTAAACTCCTTTAGAGGTCATTCCTCTAGAGGTCATTCCTCTAGAGGTCATTCAGTTAAACAGTATAGCAGCTTAGATCATTAAACTCCTCTAGAGGTCATTCAGTTGAACTGTACCAGTATCAAATTAAATCAAAATGAAATGCTTAATTATATTTACTAAATAAACTAAAGTAAATATATATACATTTAAACGAACACAATAAAATAACAATAACGAGGCTACAGGGGGTACAGGTACAGAGTCAGTGTGGAGGTTATATACAGGGGGTACCGGTACAGAGTCAGTGTGGAGGTTATATACAGGGGGTACCGGTACTGTACATAGTCCATCGGTAAATAGCCATTTCACCTACCTCATCCCCTTACTGTTTTTATTTATTTACTTTTCTGCTCTTTTGCACACCAGTATCTCTACCTGCACATGACCATCTGATCATTTATCACTCCAGTATTAATCTGCTAAATTGTAATTATTCGCCTACCTCCTCATGCCTTTTGCACACAATGTATATAGACTCTTTCTTTTTTTTCTACTGTGTTATTGACTTGTTTATTGTTTACTCCATGTGTAACTCTGTGTTGTTGTCTGTTCACACTGCTATGCTTTATCTTGGCCAGGTCGCAGTTGTAAATGAGAACTTGTTCTCAACTGGCCTCCCTGGTTAAATAAAGGTGTTCTCAACTGGCCTACCGGGTTAAATAAAGGTGTTCTCAACTGGCCTACCGGGTTAAATAAAGGTGAAATAAAAAAATTAAAAATAAAACTGAATCAATATGTGGGGGTGGAGGTTAGTCGAGGTCATTTGTACATGTAGGTAGGGGTAAAGTGACTATGCATAGATAATAAAGAGCGAATAGCAGCAGTGTAAAAACAAAGGGGGGGAAGGGTATGTCAATACAAACAGTCCAGGTAGCCATTTGATTAACTGTTCAGCAGTCTTATGGCTTGGGGGTAGAAGCTGTTAGGGAGCGATTTGATGAATTGTTCAGCATTCTTATGGCTTGGGGGTAGAAGCTGTTAGGGAGCCATTTGATGAATTGTTCAGCATTCTTATGGCTTGGGGGTAGAAGCTTTTCAGCAGTCTAATGGCTTGGGGGTAGAAGCTGTTCAGCAGTCTAATGGCTTGGGGGTAGAAGCTGTTCAGCAGTCTAATGGCTTGGGGGTAGAAGCTGTTCAGCAGTCTAATGGCTTGGGGGTAGAAGCTGTTCAGCAGTCTAATGGCTTGGGGGTAGAAGCTGTTCAGCAGTCTAATGGCTTGGGGGTAGAAGCTGTTCAGCAGTCTAATGGCTTGGGGGTAGAAGCTGTTCAGCAGTCTTATGGCTTGGGGGTAGAAGCTGTTCAGCAGTCTTATGGCTTGGGGGTAGAAGTTGTTAAGGAACTTGCCGCTTGCCATGTGGTAGCAGAGAGAAAAGTCTATGACTTGGGTGACTGGAATTGTTTTGGCCTTCCTCTGACACCACCTGGTTTATAGGTCCTGGACGGCAGGGAGCTTGGCCCCAGTGATGTACAGGGCCGTGCGCACAACCCTCTGTAGTGCCTTACGGCCAGATGCCAAACAGTTGCCATACCAGGCCGTGAGGTTGTTGTCATGGCACCACACTGCCAGGGGGCTCTGACCTCCTTTCCTACAGGCTGTTTCATTGATGTCGGTGATCAGGCTTTTGTGTCGTCAGCAAACTTAATGATGGTGTTGGAGTCTTGCTTGGCCATGCAGTTGTGGGTGAACAGGGAGTACAGGAGGGGACTGAGCACGCACCCCTGAGGGGCCCCCGTGTTGAGGATCAGCGTGGCAGATGTGTTGTTGCCTATCTTCACCGCCTGGGGGCAGCCCGTGATGAGTTTTGAGGGCACTATGGTGTTGAACGCTGAGCTGTAGTGAATGAACAGCATTTTCACATAAGTGTTCCTTTTGTCCAGGTGGGAAAGGGCAGTGTGGAGTGCGGTTGAGATTGCGTCATCTGTGGATCTGTTGGAGCGGTATGCGAATTGGAGTGGGTCTAGGGTTTCCGGCATGATGCTGTTGATGTGAGCCATGACCAGCCTTTCAAAGCACTTCATGGCCACCGACGTGAGTGCTACGGGGCGGTAGTCATTTAGCCAAGTTATCCAGACAAACAGAACAGGACAGTGAACAGAATAGCAGACCGTTCTACATCAGGAGTGACAGATCAATAGCTCAGAGTTGATCCTTCATGGCCACCGTCGTGAGTGCTATGGGGCGGTAGTCATTTAGCCAGGTTATCCAGACTAACAGAAGAGCAAACAGTTCTACATCAGGAGTGACAGATCAATAGCTCAGAGTTGTTCCTTCATGGCCACCGTCGTGAGTGCTATGGGGCGGTAGTCATTTAGCCAGGTTATCCAGACTAACAGAAGAGCAGACAGATCAATAACTCATTATCTACTGTAGCCGTAGCCTATGGACAAGACATTCTACCCTATTCCCTATATAGTGGACTACTTTTGACCGAGGCCCATTGTCCTAAATGGTAGCCAATGGGTCCTGGTCGAACGTAGTACACTTGATTGGGAATAGGGTGTAATTTGTGACGCAGAACTGTGTTTGATCCTGTGAGAAGAACAGGGTCATAAATGATAGGCCTGTCTCTATTGATAGACAGACCTATCTCAACCATGTTGACGGGTGCCTTTAGTGTGTTCAAAAAGTATGTGGAAATAGAAGTAGATGTTTCCCTTTGTTTCCATAGATATAGATGTTTCCATAGAAATAGATGTTTCCATAGAAATAGTTGTTTCCATAGAAATAGATGTTTCCATAGAAATAGTTGTTTCCATAGAAATAGATGTTTCCATTTGTTTCCATGGAAGTAGATGTTTCCCTCTGTTTCCATAGATATAGATGTTTCCATAGAAATAGTTGTTTCCATAGAAATAGATGTTTCCATTTGTTTCCATACAAATAGATGTTTCCATTTCCATTAGTCTACAAAATTATATCTAGAATCAGCTTCCTATTTCGCAACAAAGCCTCCTTCACTCATGCTGCCAAACATAACCTTGTAAAACTGACCATCCTACCGATCCTCGACTTCGGCGATGTCATTTACAAAATAGCCTCCAACACTCTACTCAGCAAATTGGATGCAGTCTATCACAGTGCCATCCGTTTTGTCACCAAAGCCCCATATACTACCCACCATTGCGACCTGTATGCTCTCGTAGGCTGGTCCTCGCTACAAATTAGTTGCCGAACCCACAGGTTCCAGGTCATCTATAAGTCTTTGCTAGGTAAAGCCCCGCCTTATCTCAGCTCACTGGTCACCATAGCAACGCCCACCCGTAGCACACGCTCCAGCAGGTATATTTCTCTAGTCACCACCAAAGCCAATTCCTCCTTTGGCCGCCTTTTCCTTCCAGTTCTCTGCTGCCAATGACTGGAACAAATTGCAAAAATCACTGAAGCTGGAGACTCATATCTCCCTCACTAACTTTAAGCATCAGCTGTCAGAGCAGCTTACAGATCATTGCACCTGTACACAGCCCATCCGTAAACCGCCCATCTGTAAATAGCCCATCCAACTCCCTCATCCCCATATTATTGATTTATTTTCTCTCCTTTGCACCCCAGTATCTCTACTTGCACACTCATCTTCTGCACATCTGTCACTCCAGTGTTTACTTGCTACATTGTAATTACTTCACCACTACGGCCTATTTATTGCCTTAACTCCCTTATCTTACCTCATTTGCACACACTGTCTATAGACTTTTCTATTGTATGATTGACTGTTCGCTTGTTTATTCCATGTGTAACTCTGTGTTGTTGTTTTTTGTCGCACTGCTTTACTTTATCTTGGCCAGGTCGCAGTTGTAAATGAGAACTTGTTCTCAACTGGCCTACCTGGTTAAATAAAGGTGAAATAACATACATAATAAAATGGCATCTTGTCGTCTTAGATTCCAAACATGATTGGTTTGGTCCATGTGAACACGTCCACATCGTCTAGATAGTCCAACTCCTGCTACGGCTCTACTTCTCTCACATTTCAAACCTGTTGCCTGAAGACATCTGATATATCCACAGTGTGGTTAGAGATGAGATTAGTCTGTTGTACATGGTGCTCAGTGGTCACATGCCTCTATATAAAGTTACACTTCATGGCCTGACTGTTTTAGAGGCCAAAATATATGATAACAGTTTTTTTCCCGACCACTTTAGTTTACCAGGAACAACTCCTGGCCCTGGGAAGAATTCATGGTCTGGCCCATCAGCCTGACCAATCATTCTGCCTGTACAGCAAGGTGACACATTTAAATCAAACGAAACAGCACCGCCGTCTGGTTGTAGCAGGTATTACACAACGGAAATCGGTTTGTTGTCTTCCTGTTTCTAGATGTGTGTCGCGGTATGAAGTTGATCGCATGCTATTGCACGGTCTATGGACAGTAACGGTTTATCTACATTGTGTCATGTCGTGATTATGCCCGCGGTAAATCACGGATCGCTACATCGACATGGTGTTACATTGTTACTAAAATAACCGGACTTGCGTGTGGTTGGTGCTACAGTTCAAAGGCAACCAACTCACGAGGTAACGTTACTGTCCAGTAGTGCAACAACTTGAAATGATTGTCTGACATTCGCTCACATATTGAGTGAGAGGATGCTGAGAACATGTTTAACAGCTGTCCGCGGTCCTGCGGTCTGCGTGGGTCGGTGTTTCAGCAGTGAAGTGAGTGGTGCAGTTTCCACGTTAGCCGGTTTCTCCTCTCCACGGTTCTCAACGGAGGCTTCACTCTATGTTCACGTGAGTATTAGTAGACTACTAACGTTATATTCAATCAGTTTATCTCTTTCTTCCATTCTGCCTCCCTCTTTCTGCTATCTATCCTTCTCGCAAAGGGCAATGAATGAATGAATGAGATCCGATTTCAACTAACACTTTGTCAATCCGTCACACACACACAGTGGCCATACTGTCTGAGGGGATGCGCCTACTGCAGAGGAGGCTGGTGAGAGGTGCTATAGGAGGATGGGCTCATTATTATGGCTGTAATGGATTCCAGGCTGTATCACAACCGGCTGTGATTGGGAGTCCCATAGGGCGGTGCACAACTGGCCCAGGGTCGTCTGGGTTTGGCCGGTGTAGGCCGTCGTTGTAAATAAGAATTTGTTTCTTAACTGACTTGCCTAGTTAAATAAAAGTTTTAAAAAAAAATGGAATGGTGCCAAACACATGTTAACAACGTATTTGAATCAGTTCCATTGAGTCTCCAGCCAATACAACGAGCCTGTCCTCCTATAGCTCCTCCCACCAGCCTCCTATAGCTCCTCCCACCAGCCTCCAGATGCTCCTACTGTAACAACAAGTACATCCCTGACACTAACCCTGATCCTCTCCTGTTCACAGTGGCCTTACAGTCTGAAGAGATTCTCCTACTGTAACTTCAACAAGTACATCCCTGACACTAACCCTGACCCTCTCCTGTTCACAGTGGCCTTACTGTCTGAAGAGATGCTCCTACTGTAACTTCAACAAGTACATCCCTGACACTAACCCTGACCCTCTCCTGTTCACAGTGGCCTTACTGTCTGAAGAGATGCTCCTACTGTAACTTCAACAAGTACATCCCTGACACTAACCCTGACCCTCTCCTGTTCACAGTGGCCTTACTGTCTGAAGAGATGCTCCTACTGTAACTTCAACAAGTACATCCCTGACACTAACCCTGACCCTCTCCTGTTCACAGTGGCCTTACTGTCTGAAGAGATGCTCCTACTGTAACTTCAACAAGTACATCCCTCGCTCTGACAACCAGGATGTCATGTTGGAGTGTCTCCAGCAGGAGACGGAGACCTTACTAAAGCTCAGCCAGGTGTCCCGGTAGGTTTACCGTCTAAATTCAACCCTCCTCTGTGGGCCATCGCCTTTAGCTTTAGTGTCTCCATGGGAACATCTGAAATGGCACACTATTCCCTAAACAGTGCACTATTTCCAGAGTGCCTGAGGCTGACTATGGAGGGAACAGGGGGCCATTTTCAGACTGCTCCTCCACCTCCTGGAGTTCAACTCAAGGCTGACTATGGAGGGAACAGGGGGCCATTTTCAGACTGCTCCTCCCCCTCCTGGAGTTCAACTCAAGGCTGACTATGGAGGGAACAGGGGGCCATTTTCAGACTGCTCCTCCCCCTCCTGGAGTTCAACTCAAGGCTGACTATGGAGGGAACAGGGGGCCATTTTCAGACTGCTCCTCCACCTCCTGGAGTTCAACTCAAGGCTGACTATGGAGGGAACAGGGGGCCATTTTCAGACTGCTCCTCCACCTCCTGGAGTTCAACTCAAGGCTGACTATGGAGGGAACAGGGGGCCATTTTCAGACTGCTCCTCCCCCTCCTGGAGTTCAACTCAAGACTGACTATGGAGGGAACAGGGGGGCATTTTCAGACTGCTCCTCCCCCTCCTGGAGTTCAACTCAAGGCTGACTATGGAGGGAACAGGGGGCCATTTTCAGACTGCTCCTCCCCCTCCTGGAGTTCAACTCAAGACTGACTATGGAGGGAACAGGGGGCCATTTTCAGACTGCTCCTCCCCCTCCTGGAGTTCAACTCAAGGCTGACTATGGAGGGAACAGGGGGCCATTTTCAGACTGCTCCTCCACCTCCTGGAGTTCAACTCAAGGCTGACTATGGAGGGAACAGGGGGCCATTTTCAGACTGCTCCTCCACCTCCTGGAGTTCAATTCAAGACTGACTATGGAGGGAACAGGGGGCCATTTTCAGACTGCTCCTCCACCTCCTGGAGTTCAACTCAAGGCTGACTATGGAGGGAACAGGGGGCCATTTTCAGACTGCTCCTCCCCCTCCTGGAGTTCAACTCAAGGCTGACTATGGAGGGAACAGGGGGCCATTTTCAGACTGCTCCTCCACCTCCTGGAGTTCAACTCAAGGCTGACTATGGAGGGAACAGGGGGCCATTTTCAGACTGCTCCTCCACCTCCTGGAGTTCAACTCAAGACTGACTATGGAGGGAACAGGGGGCCATTTTCAGACTGCTCCTCCCCCTCCTGGAGTTCAATTCAAGACAATAGTCTTTGCACTTTTCTTCTTTCTATTTTAACATCTCTGTCTCTCTCTCTCTCTCTCTCTCTCTCTCTCTCTCTCTCTCTCTCCCTTTCCTTCCCTCTCTCTCTCTCTCTCTCTCTCTCTCTCTCTCTCTCTCTCTCTCTCTCTCTCCATGTCTCCCTCCCTCCCTCTCTGTCTCCCTCTCTGTCTCTCTCTCTCTGTCTCTCTCTCTCTCTCTCTCTCTCTCTCTCTCTCTCTCTCTCTCTCTCTCTCTCTCTCTCCCTTTCCTTCCTCTCTCTCTCTCTCTCTCTCTCTCTCTCTCTCTCTCTCTCTCTCTCTCTCTCCCTTTCCTTCCTCTCTCTCTCTCTCTCTCTCTCTCTCTCCATGTCTCCCTCCCTCCCTCTCTGTCTCCCTCTCTGTCTCTCTCTCTCTCTGTCTCCCTCTCTGTCTCTCTCTCTCTCTCACTCTCTCTCTCTCTCTCTCTCTCTCTCTCTCTCTCTCTCTCTCTCTCCATGTCTCCCTCCCTCCCTCTCTGTCTCCCTCTCTGTCTCTCTCTCTCTCTCTCTCTCTCCGTCTCTCTCTCTCTCTCTCCGTCTCTCTCTCTCTCTCCCTGTCTCTCTCCCTGTCTCTCTCCCTGTCTCTCTCCCTGTCTCTCTCTCTCTCTCTCTCTCTCTCTCTCTCTCCCTCTCTCTCTCTCATCTTCAGGATCACCTCTGTGTTTTTTGGAGGCGGGACTCCCAGCCTGGCCCGCCCCTCCACTATCGCTGCGGTCCTTGAGACGGTTGCCAGGCACGCTGGACTATCAGAGGAGGCGGAGGTCACTCTGGAGGTCAACCCCACCCCCGTAGGAAGCTCTAAGTTGGAGGACTTCCTCCATGCTGGCGTCAACCGTTTTTCCATCGGGGTGCAGGTGAGATTAAGGCTGGTGTTCAGTCAGTTGCACACAGTAGATTTCCAGAAAGCGTTCTCAGTGGAAGTAGAAGTACGTCCTACTACTGTACATCCCCCTGGGCTATAAGAGTAATGGGAACGGTTAGGTGGAGACGAGCAACCCTTTCCCATAAAACCTTTTCTGCTACGGAAACTGAAACAACAGAAAACATTATTACTGGTGGAAAGGGAGGAAGGAGAGGAGGAGTCCCTGGAGGATAAGAGTGTGATGCAACACATGTAGTCACTGATCACTAGCTTTGTTCTGAACAGTCAGTCACTGATCACTAGCTTTGTTCTGAACAGTCAGTCACTGATCACTAGCTTTGTTCTGAACAGTCAGTCACTGATCACTAGCTCTGTTCTGAACAGTCAGTCACTGATCACTAGCTTTGTTCTGAGAATCAATTGTCCTTTTCCTATGTGGAGCTGGTCAGGGAGCTGGTTGGGGAGCAGGTCAGGGAGCAGGTCAGGGGGCTGGTTGGGGAGCAGGTCAGGGGGCTGGTCAGGGAGCTGGTTGGGGAGCAGGTCAGGGGGCTGGTTGGGGAGCAGGTCGGGGAGCTGAAGGAGACACTAACATGTCTCATATGTCTGCTTCTTTTCAAACAGTCTCTCCGGGACGATGACCTGAAGGTTCTGGGGAGAGACCATAACTCCCAGCATGCTTTGCAGACCGTAGCGGAGGCTCGGAGGCTCTGCCCGGGGAGGGTGTCTGTCGACGTCATGTTCGGACGCCCTGGTCAGAGCATTGCATCCTGGGAATTGGAGTTGGATGAGCTGCTGTCTGTGTGTGATGACCACGTCTCCCTGTACCAGCTGACCCTGGAGAGAGGCATGTCTTTTCTTCCCAACACTGATAGTTTTTGTGCGTGGGTATTTAGAAGTTGAATTGACAGGTACAGATGAGATGGGGGAGATGGAGGAGAGGACTACAGGAGAGACAGTAGCAGGAACACCACCACTACACCGCCCCCAGCAGACTGAATTTCCAGACATTTTGAAGGTTTTAGTTGCAGTGACTGTGATATGTGGTTGTTTCTACTTACTGTAGTTTAATTAGTAGCTGTAGTGATTGACAGGTAATAGGTATCCAAATGAATATATGACCTGACTGTAAGTCACTCTGGATCAGAGATTCTGCTGCTAAATGACTCCAATGTTAACATGACAACTGCAGGCACACAGCTGTTCAGACAGGTCCAGAAAGGCCAACTGAGCGTGCCCAGTGATGACATCACAGCTGTCATGTATGACTCTGCCAGAAGGATTCTTCAGAAGAGAGGCTATCTGCAGTACGAGGTGTCCAACTTTGCCAGAAATGTAAGTTCTACTCTCTTTCTCTGTGTGTGGGTGTGTGTCCTTGTGTCTGTCCTACCACTGTGCTATAGTAGAATTGAATTTAGTAGAAAACCCTGCAGTAGAAATACATTGAGTAGAAAACCCTCCTGTAGAAATACATTGAGTAGAAAACCCTGCTGTAGAAATACATTGAGTAGAAAACCCTGCTGTAGAAATACATTGAGTAGAAAACCCTGCTGTAGAAATACATTGAGTAGAAAACCCTCCTGTAGAAATACATTGAGTAGAAAACCCTGCTGTAGAAATACATTGAGTAGAAAACCCTGCTGTAGAAATACATTGAGTAGAAAACCCTGCAGTAGAAATACATTGAGTAGAAAACCCTGCTGTAGAAATACATTTAGTAGAAAACCCTGCAGTAGAAATACATTGAGTAGAAAACCCTCCTGTAGAAATACATTGAGTAGAAAACCCTGCAGTAGAAATACATTGAGTAGAAAACCCTCCTGTAGAAATACATTGAGTAGAAAACCCTGCTGTAGAAATACATTGAGTAGAAAACCCTGCTGTAGAAATACATTGAGTAGAAAACCCTGCTGTAGAAATACATTGAGTAGAAAACCCTGCTGTAGAAATACATTGAGTAGAAAACCCTGCTGTAGAAATACATTGAGTAGAAAACCCTGCTGTAGAAATACATTGAGTAGAAAACCCTGCTGTAGAAATACATTGAGTAGAAAACCCTGCTGTAGAAATACATTGAGTAGAAAACCCTGCTGTAGAAATACATTGAGTAGAAAACCCTGCTGTAGAAATACATTGAGTAGAAAACCCTGCTGTAGAAATACATTGAGTAGAAAACCCTGCTGTAGAAATACATTGAGTAGAAAACCCTGCTGTAGAAATACATTGAGTAGAAAACCCTGCTGTAGAAATACATTGAGTAGAAAACCCTGCTGTAGAAATACATTGAGTAGAAAACCCTGCAGTAGAAACACCAGGCTATTCTCTGTGCTGTATTGGTTGTCATATCTATTGAATATGAATATTACCTGCTTACAGTCAACACACACCTGTAATATACCTTGTGTATTTTCTGTCTGTTTTGAAGGATGCCATCAGTCAACACACATCTGTAATATACCTTGTGTATTTTCTGTCTGTTTTGAAGGGTGCCATCAGCCAACACACATCTGTAATATACCTTGTGTATTTTCTGTCTGTTTTGAAGGGTGCCATCAGCCAACACACATCTGTAATATACCTTGTGTATTTTCTGTCTGTTTTGAAGGATGCCATCAGCCAACACAATATGAGCTACTGGAAGGCCAGTCAGTACCTTGGAGTGGGCCCAGGTGAGTTAATAGTGCTTTATGAATGCTATATAACACCTTTATGAATACTCTATAAAGACTTTATGAATGCTCTATAAAAACTTTATGAATGCTCTATAAAGACTTTCTGAATGCTCTATAAAGATTTTCTGAATGCTCTGTAACACCATTATGAATGATCTATAAAGACTTTATGAATGCTCTATAAAGACTTTCTGAATGCTCTAACACCGTTATGAATGCTCTATAAAGACTTTCTGAATGCTCTGTAACACCATTATGAATGCTCTATAAAGACTATGAATGCTCTGTAACACCATTATGAATGCTCTATAAAGACTTTATGAATGCTCTGTAAAGACTATGAATGCTCTGTAAAGACTTTATGAATGCTCTATAAAGACTTTATGAATGCTCTGTAAAGACTATGAATGCTCTGTAAAGACTTTATGAATGCTCTATAAAGACTTTATGAATGCTCTGTAAAGACTATGAATGCTCTGTAAAGACTTTATGAATGCTCTATAAAGACTTTATGAATGCTCCGTAAAGACTTTATGAATGCTCTATAAAGCCTTTATCTGTGGTTGTTTATTTGAAGTGGGACTCTTCTGTCTGCCAGGTGCCCATGGTCGCTTCGTCCCCCGTGGAGAGGGGGATGTGTGTCGAGAGGCCCGTACCCAGACTCTGGAGCCTGATGTCTGGTTGAGAGAGGTGCAGCAGAGGAGTCACGGGACTCGACGCAGGATACCCCTCACCCACCTGGCACTGTGAGTCCACTTCTTTCCGCTTCAGGCTGTTTACCTGCAGAATTCACACCGTGCTACTCATTAAAGGGATAGTCCACTTCAGAATAAAACTCCTGTCAATTTGTTAATAATCTAGGATCTCTGAGTGGGTAAGATAACTATTTTCACCATTGATTTGACTTCTAAGTGGTCCGTCTGTGCAAACAGAAAATCGTGTCGTGCCACGTCATCGCGATAAGGTTCTCGTCACTGTCAATAGGGGAATAACAAACCTATCACATTTCATAACGCTTTTTAAAAAAATCAGTAAGTGCACTCCCCATATCAGCCAATAGAAGGTGTGGACAGACGGGTTGACTGTGAGTCAGCTGATCTACTGTCTGCTCTTTAGACTGTGTTCACCTGCAGAGTTCATTCGGTGCTGACCTACATCCAATAATACTCCAGACTCACTCATAGCATGGGATTCTACGCTACAGAAACAGGAAATCCTGCCCTATGGGCCGTTCTGCCTCGGACAGGGCTTCCTGTCTCGCAGCATGGCAGATGATATACTGTAGCAACCTGTTAACTTTATTCATCTGATTGCAGATTGGAGGAAGTGTTGGTCATGGGACTGCGTTTGATTGACGGCATCACTCACCAGGTAATCTAGTTTAACCCAGAATACTGACGGCATCACTCACCAGGTAATCTAGTTTAACCCAGAATACTGACGGCATCACTCACCAGGTAATCTAGATTAACCCAGAATACTGACGGCATCACTCACCAGGTAATCTAGATTAACCCACAATACTGACGGCATCACTCACCAGGTAATCTAGATTAACCCAGAATACTGATGGCATCACTCACCAGGTAATCTAGGCTAACCCAGAATACTGATGGCATCACTCACCAGGTAATCTAGGCTAAACCCAGAATACTGATGGCATCATTCACCAGGTAATCTCGGTTAACCCAGAATACTGACGGCATCACTCACCAGGTAATCTTGGTTAACCCAGAATACTGACGGTATCACTCACCAGGTAATCTAGGCTAACCTAGAATACTGACGGCATCACTCACCAGGTAATCTAGGCTAACCCAGAATACTGATGGCATCACTCACCAGGTAATCTAGGCTAAACCCAGAATACTGATGGCATCATTCACCAGGTAATCTCGGTTAACCCAGAATACTGATGGCATCACTCACCAGGTAATCTAGGCTAACCTAGAATACTGACGGCATCACTCACCAGGTAATCTAGGCTAACCCAGAATACTGACGGCATCACTCACCAGGTAATCTAGGCTAACCCAGAATACTGACGGCATCACTCACCAGGTAATCTAGGCTAACCCACAATACTGATAGCATCACTCACCAGGTAATCTAGTTTAACCCAGAATACTGACGGCATCACTCACCAGGTAATCTTGGTTAACCCAGAATACTGACGGCATCACTCACCAGGTAATCTAGGCTAACCTAGAATACTGACGGCATCACTCACCAGGTAATCTAGGCTAACCCAGAATACTGATGGCATCACTCACCAGGTAATCTAGGCTAACCCAGAATACTGACGGCATCACTCACCAGGTAATCTAGTTTAACCCAGAATACTGACGGCATCACTCACCAGGTAATCTTGGTTAACCCAGAATACTGACGGCATCACTCACCAGGTAATCTAGGCTAACCCAGAATACTGACGGCATCACTCACCAGGTAATCTAGGCTAACTCAGAACCAAAAGTCTCACATCATTTGGTCAGATTATGTTTACATTGTCTGTCCACATACTATACAGTATATATATACACACTATATGCTATACCAAGATGAGGTTTCAGCTGTTTCTAGATTCATTGTTTGCATCA